>NC_059226.1:20830801-20935801 GCF_020615455.1 Coregonus clupeaformis | reverse complement strand
GAAGAAGAAGAAGAAGAAGAAGAAGAAGAAGAAGAAGAAGAAGAACAAGAACAAGAACAAGAACAAGAACAAGAACAAGAACAAGAACAAGAACAAGAACAAGAACAAGAACAAGAACAAGAACAAAATCTGGTAATTTCAGATCCATAAAAGACACAAATAACCCTGGGGAGCGTAATTATGGAACTTAACCTCTAAGTGTACTGAACCACTAGGCCTAGACGCCAGGGATCTATCTGAATCAGAATCACAGTCGTGGACAGGCAGTCCCACTTTCTGTTCATGATGGGCTGACACATGCAGAGAGATAGGGACATACAGAAGGGCTGAGACACACACATATAGTGACACACACATGCACGCACTCCCACGCACATCCACACACCCACACATCCACACATCCACACACCCACACACCCACACACCCACACATCCACACACCCACACATCCACACACCCACACATCCACACACCCACACACCCACACATCCACACACCCACACATCCACACACCCACACATCCGCACATATGTGATTCGATAGCACCATTTGCAATATTTAAAGCTAGCTGTGGAGTGAGCTAATGGCATGTTCTTAGCTCTTGCACATTTGCATAAGTGAACATGCGGCTGTCTCTTATATATACCCATAATGTACCTTCCAGTCCATATCTACTCAACCATTCAGGATCACTTTTGGATCTGCATAAGACACACTGGTTTTGCATCGGCATAACACTGACCAACTCTAGCATCATACTGTAAATACATTTGGTTAACTGTGTAAAATGATTAGATTAATATTCTGTAAATACCATATATAGCTAAGGTTAATATATTTGGCTTATAAAATAATCAATTATTGTTTCTAGAACATGGTGTCTAGAATGTCTGTGTGTGTTAGGTAAGTTCTTGAAAATCACTTCCAGTTATCACTGAGGTGTAGAATCATAACCATCAGCATGGCAGCAGCCCCCTTGTACCACTCAATACATGTCTTTGTACAGGAGAAGTCAGGAGAAGTCATGAGAAGTCAGGAGAAGTCAGCCACACCTGAAGGAATTCAACGACTAGATGAACAAAGATAATTTCCCATGTTTCAAAAAAGAATGCTCTGTCTCTCTCAGCCCCACCCAGTTCCCATGCTACCCCCCAGCCTACCCCCAGTCTACCCCACAGCCTAGACACACTGTGAGCGCTCTTTCAGGGCCCCTGGACCCCACCTTACACCTCCCTGACACCCCACCTCAACACCCCACCCTGTTGAACCTGAGCGATACCCCACCAACCCCTGTATGTCAACAAAACCACAACATGTAAACAAACCCTCGGCAGGTAAGCAAACACCTCATTGTGGCGTTTACACATCGTAATGATACCCGCTGGCCATGCCCACTACCCAGCATGCATCTGGAGGGACCTGATTTCCATCACTGAAGACCTGAATGGGACACAGTGTTACGGAGAGAGTAGAGCTGTGGTCTAGAACTCAAGGCCTAGGAACCACGTCAGGACAGCAAGCTGCTTTCTTGTGACCCTCAGACTGAAATCAGCCCCATGTAGATTGGGACCCTTGGAATACAGAAAAAGGTAGAACGAGGCCGGGAGGAGGGAGAGAGAGACGGAGAGAGAGAGAGAGAAAGAGAGAGAGAGAGAGAGAGAGAGAGAGAGAGAGAGAGAGAGAGAGAGAGAGAGAGAGAGAGAGAGAGAGAGAGAGAGAGAGAGACAGAGAGAGACCGAGTGAGCGAGCTGTCAAGGCCAACATTGACTGATGTATTGACTGTTCAAATTACCACCCAGAAAGCATCCACACACTCCTTACTTCAGCCTCAGGCCCTCGGCCATAGGAGACTCCGTGCACAGCATCTCCCCACGGATCTCAAAACCAACTTACAAAACCGCAACAGCACCTTAACTCCAGCTCGCGTCCACTTTTATTTTCATTTGGTAAGCAAGGTCTTAAGCTTCAAGAAAAATACTCAGACATACATCTGTGTTATGTGTGTGTGTGTGCATGTGTGTGTGCACGTGTGTGTGTGTGTGTGTGTGTGTGTGTGCCCTACCATGCCCAGACTCCTACACTCCTACAAGAGGAAGTATCAGTTTACTATGGGGTCTACCCCTCTCATTCTAACTCTAGAAAGTCAGACCAGTTAACACAGTGAAGGAGGGGAAATAAGAAAAAAGAACCCTGCTATGTGTTTCCTTTCCAGAACATTCCACCCCGGTAACACTGTGAGTCTCATATTGGGGATCCAATTTTATTAAATCAGCTGCCATGCAGTTTCCACAACACGAGCAGGTATACACACACACACTTGCACGCAAGCACGCACACACACACACCAAACCGTTTAGTTAGTCACACACACACACACAAACACACACACACACACACACACACACACAGCAGACAAAGCAGTCTTTGTATTGGCTGAGACATACTTACCTTTACCATTATTACACTCAACACATGGCGGAGCTAGGCTCTGATAGCTGTATTGCTGCTACCTGGAAGGCTGTGTGTTAGTGTGACTAACTAAACGGTTTGGCTTCTGTCTGGTTAAATTGCTCTGCTGGCGAGCTGAGGCAGCAGACTCTGTCGATGCAGAAATGTTCTGACAATGGTTTTTACACTGTTACAACCACACCACAGGGACTTAATTCTGAAGGGACCAGTCCATTTAATATAGTTTAAACAGGTGTGTGTGTATGTGTGTGTGTGTGTACCTCAATGACGTTCTTGTGTGTGTTTGCAGGGTTGAGTAGTTTACTTTGTAAACGTCATCATTTACACTTACTAGTTACCTGTCCAACATTGTAATCAGTAACTTTTGGATTACACAAACTCAGTAACGTAATCTGATAACTTTCAGTTACTTTTAGATTACTTTCCCCGTAAGAGGCATTAGAAGATGGGAAAAATGAATATTACCTTCTACTTCAATACAGGTAATAATACGATTAGGTTATATCTTTACATTAAAAACAAAAGTCTGTCACATTCCAATTAATTGAACACCCCTTGATCTTCAAAAATAGGACTTGGAAATATGTAAATTTAGATTAGCCTAATAGTTTTACCTGAGCATAACCCCAAAACTAAGGACCTAATAACCTACTCTGTTGTTTATGATTTTGTGTCATGGAGGACTGATTGGGCTTTTTGCTCCGAGTTGAAAAATAAATGCTGCTCTCAGAATGGCATACTTTGAGCACTACCGAAAAGTGCTATTTGCTTGTGAAAAATTAATGCCATATGCTGCATTTGTTATAGGCCTATTGTTTATGTTTTTGTTGGTGACACTTTGATATCTCGATAATTTGCAGCTGTTTAAGTCTATCAAAAGTGTGTGAATTTGAACATGTTAGGCTTATGGGCTTTTTTTTCAGCAGGAATTAGATTGAGGAATAAAAGCCCCACTCGTGCAAGGTCTTCTTAAATTAAACTCGTTTTTTGAAAGTATGCCACACAATACCACGGGGGTCCGAGTTAAGCAGGGAGGAACTCAAACTTTTATTCCATTGGCTAGGATCCGCTCTATGCAGCTGTTGCAAGAGTGCATTTTTCATTGGCTGTCCACTGAAGCGTAAACTTTTCTTAAACGGAAGCAAACGGAATGAAATGGGGATGGACCTACCTGAATTTGTTCAATAGAAGCTCTCCTTTTGCTCTCTTTGCTTCCGTTTGGTTCTTAAACGGTAAACGGTTTCCGTAATGAATACACCCCTGATCACAAAAACAATGATTGATAGGCAGCTTCAACTTCTTTAATTCAACCATTATTGAGTTAAAATACACAGATTTGTGAACAGACATCCACAACAACCACAATCCGTAAGGCGCAAATAGCTAAATGAGAGCGCAGCAGTGTGATTGACATCAATACGCTACAGTATATAGCCTAGATATCAATAATAAGTGATATCCGTATCGCCCGTTGACTACACCACTGCTGTCGTCCTTACCTCCAAGCATGTATTCAAGTTGGATAAAATGTAAATGTAAATGTAATAATCTTTGGATGCCGACAGCAGTCGCACCATTGGAAGAAATAGCTTGGACTGTACCCTACAAAAGCCTATTCCTGCTCTTTTCCCACAATCTATCAAACACATTTTGATGTATCATCATAGTGGTCTCTGGCTTGTGGTCAGACAAACTTAAATTTGTGCCTTTTTTCAATGTTGATTTGAATGTCATTGAGAAAACAGAACATTTTCAAATTATTTTTTCACAAACATTCTTTCTGAATTTAAAAATAGTACTAGAAGTAGCCTAATAATCAAATTTGTCCAAAGTATCTGTAATTACAGTTACAGTTTTTTTCCATTACTCCCAAACCCTGGGCGGAACATACTTAAATTTGAGCCTTTTTTTTATGCTGATTTGAATGTCATTGAGAAAACAGAACGGTGTCATACATTTCTTTTTGCGAAACATCCTTTCTGAACTTAAAAGTAATCCTACAAGTAATCATCTAGTTTTTCAAAAGTATCTCTAATCGGATTACAATATTTTTTGCTGGTAACGTATCGGGTTACAGTTACAGTTTTTTTGTAATCAGATACATGTGCAAATGCATTTGTTTGACATGAAGTCAAAAAGGAGAGTGAGAGAAAGCCCCCATACGCCAATGCAGTAATAAAGTGTTATCAATCACACTGAAAGATGCAGAAATAAGGTGCTATCAATCACGCTGACAGATATAGTAATAAGGTGTTGTCAATCACGCTGAAATATACAGTAATACGTTGTTGTCAATCACGCTGAAATATACAGTAATAAGGTGTTGTCAATCACGCTGAAATATACAGTAATAAAGTGTTATCAATCACACTGAAATATGCAGTAATAAAGTGTTATCAATCACGCTGAAATATGCAGTAATAAAGTGTTATCAATCACGCTGAAATATACAGTAATAAGGTGTTGTCAATCACGCTGAAATATACAGTAATACGTTGTTGTCAATCACGCTGAAATATACAGTAATAAAGTGTTATCAATCACACTGAAATATGCAGTAATAAAGTGTTATCAATCACACTGAAATATGCAGTAATAAAGTGTTATCAATCACGCTGAAATATACAGTAATAAAGTGTTATCAATCACACTGAAAGATACAGTAATAAGGTGTTGTCAATCACGCTGAAATATACAGTAATAAAGTGTTATCAATCACACTGTAATATGCAGTAATAAGGTGTTGTCAATCACGCTGAAATATACAGTAATAAAGTGTTATCAATCACACTGAAATATGCAGTAATTAAGTGTAATCAATCACACTGAAATATAGAGTAATAAAGTGGTATCAATCACACTGAAATATACAGTAATAAAGTGTTATCAATCACACTGAAATATACAGTAATAAAGTGTTATCAATCACACTGTAATATACAGTAATAAGGTGTTGTCAATCTCGCTGAAATATACAGTAATAAAGTGTTATCAATCACACTGAAATATGCAGTAATAAAGTGTAATCAATCACACTGAAATATACAGTAATAAGGTGTTGTCAATCACGCTGAAATATAAAGTAATAAAGTGTTATCAATCACACTGAAATATACAGTAATAAAGTGTTATCAATCACACTGAAATATGCAGTAATAAAGTGTTATCAATCACACTGAAATATACAGTAATAAGGTGTTGTCAATCACGCTGAAATATACAGTAAGAAAGTGTTATCAATCACACTGTAATATACAGTAATAAAGTGTTATCAATCACACTGAAATATACAGTAATACGTTGTTGTCAATCACGCTGAAATATACAGTAATAAAGTGTTATCAATCACACTGTAATATACAGTAATAAAGTGTTATCAATCACACTGAAATATGCAGTAATAAAGTGTTATCAATCACGCTGAAAGATACAGTAATAAGGTGTTGTCAATCACACTGTAATATACAGTAATAAAGTGTTGTCAATCACGCTGAAATATACAGTAATAAAGTGTTATCAATCACACTGTAATATACAGTAATAAAGTGTTATCAATCACACTGAAATATGCAGTAATAAAGTGTTATCAATCACGCTGAAAGATACAGTAATAAGGTGTTGTCAATCACACTGTAATATACTGTAATAAAGTGTTGTCAATCACGCTGAAAGATACAGTAATAAAATGTTATCAATCACACTGTAATATACAGTAATAAGGTGTTGTCAATCACACTGAAATATGCAGTAATAAGGTGCTATCAATCACGCTGAAAGCCTGAGTAAATAAATAAAAGACAGATGATGTATTTTATTATTATTAGAGAGAGCCAGACTAGGGTTCTGTAATATACTGTAATATACTAAACAGCTGTAATAAGTTAGCCATCACCTAGAGAGAGCCAGACTAGGGTTCTATAATATACTGTAATATACTAAACAGCTGTAATAAGTTAGCCATCACCTAGAGAGAGCCAGAATAGGGTTCTATAATATACTGTAATATACTAAACAGCTGTAATAAGTTAGCCATCACCTAGAGAGAGCCAGAATAGGGTTCTATAATATACTGTAATATACCAAACAGCTGTAATAAGTTAGCCATCACCTAGAGAGAGCCAGAATAGGGTTCTATAATATACTGTAATATACTAAACAGCTGTAATAAGTTAGCCATCACCTAGAGAGAGCCAGACTAGGGTTCTGTAATATACTGTAATATACTAAACAGCTGTAATAAGTTAGCCATCACCTAGAGAGAGCCAGACTAGGGTTCTGTAATATACTGTAATATACTAAACAGCTGTAATAAGTTAGCCATCACCTAGAGAGAGCCACACTAGGGTTCTATAATATACTATAATATACTAAACAGCTGTAATAAGTTAGCCATCACCTAGAGAGAGCCAGAATAGGGTTCTATAATATACTGTAATATACTAAACAGCTGTAATAAGTTAGCCATCACCTAGAGAGAGCCAGACTAGGGTTCTATAATATACTGTAATATACTAAACAGCTGTAATAAGTTAGCCATCACCTAGAGAGAGCCAGAATAGGGTTCTATAATATACTGTAATATACTAAACAGCTGTAATAAGTTAGCCATCACCTAGAGAGAGCCAGAATAGGGTTCTGTAATATACTGTAATATACTAAACAGCTGTAATAAGTTAGCCATCACCTAGAGAGAGCCAGAATAGGGTTCTATAATATACTGTAATATACTAAACAGCTGTAATAAGTTAGCCATCACCTAGAGAGAGCCAGAATAGGGTTCTAGAATATACTGTAACATACCAAACAGCTGTAATAATGTAACCAATGAAGCTATTCCACTACAGTAGAGGACAATTCATATAGTACTTGATTAGGCTTGGCTCATTGTGCTACAGGTAGTGTGTGAGTGAATGAGTGAGTGAGTGAGAGCGTGAGTGAGTGAGTGAGTGAGTAAGTGAATGAGTGAGTAAGTGAATGAGTGAGTTAGTGAGTGAGAGAGTGAGTGAGAGAGTGAGAGAGAGAGAGAGAGAGAGAGAGAGAGAGAGAGAGAGAGAGAGAGAGAGAGAGAGAGAGAGAGAGAGAGAGAGAGAGAGAGAGAGAGAGAGAGAGAGAGAGAGAGAGAGAGAGAGAGAGAGAGAGAGAGAGAGAGAGAGAGAGAAGATGAATAACTTCCAGACGTCACACATGGTGACAAGGAGAAGACTGATGAAGTGGCTTTGGGATTTGATGCATCTCAATACATAAAAAATGGAGAGATGGAGGGATGACAAACGGACAAAAGGCAGACTCTGGTGGCTAAGCTTCTTCACACTCCCATCGTCACGTTCACACACTCCTTCTATAAAACAGGAGGCCTGCCTGGGTGAGAAGGAGAGAACTGCTCTTACTTTGCGATCTCCATCCCCTCCTTCCCTTCAAACCTGGGTTCAGATATTATTTGAAACTGTTTAAATAGTTTGAGCATTTCCTTTAGCCTGTCTGGAGTGCCAGATGGGCAGGGTTTGCACTTTTGGGACTATCCCATTGCGCCTGGAAATCTCAATCAAGCACAGCTAAAGTATTTAACATATTTCAAATAACAGTCGAACACAGGTCTGTTCCCTTGTCATTCTGCTGTCTGTCTGCCAGCTCAACTGAACGGTGGATGGGATGGGATGGCGGCCATCTTGGCAGCATCTGTATTTTCCCTTACATACTTATTAAAAGCTGATTTTCCCTCGGCTCGGGTCACCAGAAACAAGGTGTGCCCGCTCTCTCACTCTCACTGGGGAGGCCCAGCGCAATCTGGGGCCAATTTGAGGATGGAATCAGGAATAACGTTTGCCAAACTGTAAAATAAAAATGCTGGCTGGAATACACTGTCATGTCACAGACAGATATGATTATGATAATCTGTATTAATGTGACCGCAAGTACATAAATATAGATTAAGACTAACCCTTTTTGGCACATGTAAGCCTACGTACATTAGGCTGTGGAACAAGCTAGCATCTGGAGTTACCTACAGATAACAGTAATGTAATGATATGGTTTAAGTGGAAGACAATAGGAGAACAAATGGGTCTATGTCTGCTCATCATGCTGCTGTGGTGAAAGCCTCATCACATTTACCACCACAACAACATAAACAAGAGCAGTTGCCATGACCATATTTAAGTATATGTACACACTCAGACATGAACGCACATACGCACACACACACGCACGCACACACGCAAACATGCTGTGAAGTCACAGTGGGGCTTTAGTGTACCCAGGAAGTTAATGTGCCCTCAGGGAGACAGCAGCCCACTCCCCAGAGGCATGACAATAGGTCCCATTCTGTTCGTCCTCACCCTCCCCCTTCTCCTCCCGCGTCTCCCTGTCCTCCTCCCCCTGACCATGACTAATGACTAGAAAAGACACCACCACAACAACACCACAGGACCCATCAGAAACATTCCACAAAATAACAACTAATTCAGACATAACAAATATCGACAGTCCTACGTCATGATATTGAATTTCCTCCATTACATAAACAGACAGACAGACATTGACGACTGAAATTCAGAGTGTCCTGAGGTGTACTGTTGCCTCTTGTTTTTCACACTGCACTTTCTCAGCCCAGAATGATCTTTAAAGGGGCATATCACTCTAAAATCTAAGTTTGGCAGATGTTTTCAGATCTCAGAAGTATCCAAAGTGGTCATCTGCTGAGATAAATCCATGTCCAGATTTACGGTGCTTATCTCTTCCATTCCATTTGAGGTTGAGGCCTACAGCTGGATCTATGCAACCTATGGCGTAGGATGTGCATGGCGTTTGCAACGCCAGGGTTGTGGGTTCGATTCCCACGGGGGGCCAGTGTAAATAAAATAAAACAAATAAAATAAATATGTATGCACTCACTAACTGTAAGTCGTTCTGGATAAGAGCGTCTGCTAAATGACAAAAAAAAAAAGTGGACTCATCTTGACTTAGGCTACCTTTAAAGGGACAATCTGTGATTGGTACATACATTTTTGGACTATTAAATTAATGATAGATACCCATTTATTCTGGAAGAATGTAACTTGTAAAAGCCTCATGAGTTAGTTCAACTGTCGTACTCCACCAAAATCCCAAATATAAGCTGGTTTTACTCCATTGTTTGTCAACAATGTAATTGTAAACATACACCGTATAGCCTCAAAACATGGTTATAACAATCATTTGGATCTCATAGATGGTCAGTCTTTGCAACCATAGCTCTGTCTATGAATTTGAGAGTGGTTACATTTCTCCAGCCCCATCCCCTTAGCTGTTGACCAAAACAGTGGCAGTTAACCAAACTGCAGATTGCCCCTCTAAGGTCTGAAAATATCTGACAAACGTTGGTTTTTGGAGTGTAATGTCCCTTTAACTGAAGACTAAGACTGTCCCAGGCATAGCTTATGGAAGCTCTTAGCCCTGGACGAAGCAGTGTGAAAAGCCCTATAGAAAAGGAAGATGGACAGAACTTTAAACATTTTCAATAGGAACCTGAGCTACAGAACAGAACACATTCCTATTTCCAACAAATGTTCCTGTAATCCATGGGACTGCACTTGGCTGCTGGCTGTAGCCTAATGTAAGTGCCAAAAACACATCTGTAACATTCGTCCCCATGAAACGGCTTTCGGCGATATGGCCATTAGCGTAAGCCAGGGCTGTAGAAACAGCCATGTCTCACTCTGGTAGAAAAACAACAGGATAACAACATGAAAAATGTATCATATCATATTGCATTGTTTCAGTATACTACATATAGCCTTAGATATACAGTGGGGAGAACAAGTATTTGATACACTGCCGATTTTGCAGGTTTTCCTACTTACAAAGCATGTAGAGGTCTGTAATTTTTATCATAGGTACACTTCAACTGTGAGAGACAGAATCTAAAACAAAAATCCAGAAAATCACATTGTATGATTTTTAAGTAATTAATTTGCATTTTATTGCATGACATAAGTATTTGATACATCAGAAAAGCAGAACTTAATATTTGGTACAGAAACCTTTGTTTGCAATTACAGAGATCATACATTTCCTGTAGGTCTTGACCAGGTTTGCACACACTGCAGCAGGGATTTTGGCCCACTCCTCCATACAGACCTCCAGATCCTTCAGGTTTCGGGCTGTCGCTGGGCAATATGGACTTTCAGCTCCCTCCAAAGATTTTCTATTGGGTTCAGGTCTGGAGACTGGCTAGGCCACTTGAGATGCTTCTTACGGAGCCACTCCTTAGTTGCCCTGGCTGTGTGTTTTGGGTCATTGTCATGCTGGAAGACCCAGCCACGACCCATCTTCAATGCTCTTACTGAGGGAAGGAGGTTGTTGGCCAAGATCTCGTGATACATGGCCCCATCCATCCTCCCCTCAATACGGTGCAGTCGTCCTGTCCCCTTTGCAGAAAAGCATCCCCAAAGAATGATGTTTCCACCTCCATGCTGCACGGTTGGGATGGTCTTGGGGTTGTACTCATCCTTCTTCCTCCAAACACGGCAAGTGGAGTTTAGACCAAAAAGCTCTATTTTTGTCTCATCAGACCACATGACCTTCTCCCATTCCTCCTCTGGATCATCCAGATGGTCATTGGCAAACTTCAGACGGGCCTGGACATGCGCTGGCTAGAGCAGGGGGACCTTGCGTGCGCTGCAGGATTTTAATCCATGACGGCGTAGTGTGTTACTAATGGTTTTCTTTGAGACTGTGGTCCCAGCTCTCTTCAGGTCATTGACCAGGTCCTGCCGTGTAGTTCTGGGCTGATCCCTCACCTTCCTCATGATCATTGATGCCACCTGGTAAGGAGGCGCTAAACTATGTAGAACATTGGCCTGTTGGAAACTACAACTCCCTACTACATCACACAGTCCAGGCTGGATCTGATTTATCTCTAGAGAAACTGTGCAATGTGTGCATTGAGCTCACAGAAAAAAAGAAAATAAATGAACCGACTTGGATCAATTAGTTGTTTTAAAAACGAAAAATACTTCAAATTTCAGTTAATGGCTCAGCACTACCGTCCATGTATGGTGGTAGGTAGATTACTCTGTCCCTTCCTGGTGCTAGCCGGTGCAGCTCTCCGCTGGCTCCTAATCGGCCTGCACAGCTCAGCTGCCTGATTGCAAACAGACCCAGGTGTGTGTGAGTGTTTGACAGCAACCCTCCTGTCCAACCTCTCTCCCCTCCCTCTCTCCCCATCCCTCTCTCCCCTCTTCTCCCCTTCCTCCTCTCTCTCTCCCCTCCTCTCTCTCCCTCCTCCCTCTCTCCCCTCCATCTCTCCCCTCTCTCTCTCTCCCTCCTCTCTCTCTCCCCTCCTCCCTCTTCCCTCTCCCTCCCTCTCCCCCCTCCCTCTCTCCCTCCCTCTCTCCCTTCCTCTCTCCCTCCTCCCTCTCTCCCCGCCCTCTCTCTCCCCTCCTCTCTCTCTCCCCTTCCACCTCTCTCTCCCTCTCCCCCCCCTCCCCTCTCTCTCTCCCCTCTCTCTCCCCTCCTCTCTCTCTCCCTCCTCCCTCTCTCCCTCCCTCTCTCCCCTACCTCTCTCCCTTCCCTCTCTCTCTCCCTCCTCCCTCTCTCCCCTCCTCTCTCTCTCCCCTCATCTCTCTCCCTCCTCCCTCTCTCCCTCCCTCTCTCCCTTCCTCTCTCTCTCCCCTCCTCCCTCTGTTTAAGGAGAGCGGTGCCCAGCTCAGCATAGCTAACTGGAGTGCTAATGACTGTTAAACCCCTCACACGCACATGCACACATGCACACATGCACACACACACAAACACGCACACACACGCACAGCGCTAATGATTCCAGTTTGCTGGGCAGCCTGATGAAGGAAGTGGCTATTAGAGCTGTAGAGCTGGACAGCTACTGACACTCCCCTATTGGCCCTGTCTCATTAGCCCCCTTCACAAAGACTTGTAGAAGCCCACAAGGTAGAGAGTCACAGTGGAATAGCCTGTGTTTCATAATGCCTTTAATGATCCTTCATAATATATGGAGGTGTGTGTGTGCGTGTCTGTGCATGTGCGTGTATGTGTATGTATTTTACAACAGTGCTGGTTACAGAGAAACACAATTACATGTAATATCCCTCACTAGGTGTAATAAAAAAAAAAAACGTTGTGGAGCTTGGAGACTTTTGGAGGCTTTTCCTATGTCAGACAGGAAACTAAGCTGGTTGGTTTTTACAGGGCAGGGGCACCCACAATGAATGACCTAGCATCAGTTGAAGTCTGTAGTAATGCATAAAGCAGGATTACACAAGCAAAGTGGGCTCATAAACACAGTGGTAACAAACTACACCTGAGTTTTCACCATGTCTGCCTTGCAGGGGCCTATGGAGCTACCTCATAGATGAACAATCCAATAGGATTCAGTTACACAGACAAAGACATGACTGCTACAGGGAAACATCAGTCAGTGGGTCTTCTCAAGCAATCTCACCATATCGTTTTCAACAAACTAAAGAGATCTGAGTACAAGATAAGGAGGAAGATATGGAGAGAGACATAAAAAGAGAGAGACATAAAAAGAGAGAGATAGCGAGAGAGAGAGAGAGAGAGAGAGAGAGAGAGAGAGAGAGAGAGAGAGAGAGAGAGAGAGAGAGAGAGAGAGAGAGAGAGAGAGAGAGAGAGAGAGAGAGAGAGAGAGAGAGAGAGCGAGAGAGAGAGAGAGAGAGAACGCTAGAGAGCAGGAATAAACAGGAGGAGGTAGGGAGGGAGGCCATATGGTGGTGTGGCCCTGTGCTGTGCTGAGAGGTTCCCTTCATCCAACACAAATGTTTCCTTCCTTGGCCCCCCAGGGTTAGGGTTAGGCACGCCAGGGCCAATAAAACAAACAGTGTGTGGACTCCATAACACACTGCCTGAGCCCCCTGATAATCACCACAGCATCTTCAGGACATGTTCTGTTCTCTGCTCTCCTTTTCCCTCTCCCTCCCTCCCTCCCTCCCTCCCTCCCCTCCCCTGGAAACAATAAATATAAATACAGAGTGGAGAGAAAGAAAAGAAAAAGCAAGTGAGAGAAGGATGAGTTTCCACTCGATAAGAAAACATCATAGCAACACCTCTCTATCCCAGCATTCCTCTTTCTTTTTCTCTCCCTCTCCCTTTGTTACTCCCTCCCTCGATCTCTGGCCAGGTTCCCATTTCCTGCCATGTAGGCGTATGACTGGAACAAAGCAGTCCACTCCGCATCTCTATTTACCATGCCCATGCAACCCCAACTACAGCCCCATTCCCAGCCTCATCCTCAAGCCCAACTACAGCCCCATTCCCAGCCTCAGCCTCAACCCCAACTACAGCCCCATTCCCAGCCTCCAGCCCCAGCCCCAGCTTCAGCTTCCCAACCCCTGCCTCTGCCTCAGCTCTCCTTTGCCCAAGCCTCTACCCTCAGCCTCAGCCTCAGCCTCAGCCTCAGCCTCAGCCTCAGCCTCAGCCTCAGCCCCAGCCCCAGCCCCAGCCCCAGCCCCAGCCCCAACCCCAACCCCAACCCCTATCCCCCTGTCCCCCACCCCAACCACAGCACTGTGAGATTAACAAGAACCTGACTCATTACTCTCGTGTCCAAACCAAGCACTTTTACAGCACCTGTAACACACCAGCTAATCTCACTGACACCTCTGGCCAAATAAACACTCCTAATGCCACTCTAAACACACACCACTTCTCAGCGTGTCCCAATGGACTAACACACAGCTTTACACACAGGCACCCAGCACCAGGCACCAGGCACCAGGTATCAGTCACCAGGCACCAGGCACCAGGCACCAGGCACCAGGCACCAGGCACCAGGCACCAGGCACCAGGCACCAGGCACCAGGCACCAGGCACCAGGCACCAGGCACCAGGCACCAGGCACCAGGCACCAGGCACCAGGCACCAGGCACCAGGCACCAGGCACCAGGCACCAGGCACCAGGCACCAGGCACCAGGCACCAGGCACCAGGCACCAGCCACCAGGCACCAGGCACCAGGCACCAGGCACCAGGCACCAGGCACCAGGCACCAGGCACCAGGCACCAGGCACCAGGCAGGTATTTGACCTACAAACTATTATGACCCCTCTATGGAAAGGGGAGACTTTCATGAACACGACCCTCACAAGGGTCACGGGACTCGTCTGAAGCTAACCGGTATCGGTAAAAAAAAATGTATGGAAGTATGAAGATCGTTTTGTACTTACCCAAACAACGGGGTTAAATATGTGTAAAAAATACAAAGCATATTTACTGATCTTTCTTCTATCTCTTAGATATAGGACAGACACTTTAAAATCCGGTTTCTTATTATATATTTTTTGACTTTTTTTGTTGTTGCCATTTATACATTTGTTGTTGAATGGTTTTCTTAGGGCTATAGTAGTAAAGGCCCATTTTTCATCAAATATTTGTTTTAAATCTCAAAACAATTCCATATGTCAGCTTAGAACCCCCCCTGCAGCATTTGGAGTGAAAAAAATATACTGAACCCTTCAGAATGAACTAGAAGAGGTATACAGTTTCTGAATCAACGTTTGTGTGTTTACCTCAGCTATCTAAAAGGTGGTGTTTTTTAATGGTAGTGGAAGATGTTTAAATGGTTAGAGGCTAGAACTGAAACTGAATGGAAGCTGAAGCAGGAAGAAATTAGGATGGATAAGAAAGTGACGTTTGGTCTCTTTGCTCTTATACATCAGGCCTACAGCTGTTTAATAATAATAATAATAATAATAATAATAATAATAATAATAATTTATTACATTTCTATAGTGCTTTTCCTATAATCTCGAAGTGCTTCAAGCAAAAAAACGAAATAAGCAATATATCATGACAAGGTCAACCAAAAGAGGTTTAGAAGAAAAGAGATGAGAAGATATGGAACTGAACACAACCAGGTCATCACCAGGTCATCACCAGGTCACCACCAGGTCACCAGCAGGTCATCACCAGGTCATCACCAGGTCACCACCAGGTCACCACCAGGTCACCACCAGGTCATCACCAGGTCATCACCAGGTCACCACCAGGTCACCACCAGGTCACCAGCATAACACCAACGAGGTGTAAGATAAGTAAGGCCGAACCGATATAAAGCCAGTGGCTTGAATGTGTCACAACTACAGTACCACTGAAGCAGAGACAAAGCGTGTGGAACCAGCGGACAGATACCCTTGAACAGAATGGATTGGGTCACAATGCTGAGCATTCTACTGGCTGTTCATCAGAACCAACCATGCAGACAAAGAATCCAAAGTTATTAAAGAAGAAGGTGAAGCGTACTCTTTTTATCCCAGAGGTGCCGAATACTGTTTGATCTTCAGATCCTCAGCTGAAGAGAGAACTGACGACAGCGCCCCTGGCTTGGCGTGGAGCAGGAATGGACCGGAATGGGCTGGCGACGCACACCACTGACTTGGTGGGAGAGCAGGACGAGCCGGACAGGGCTGACGAGACGCACCACAGACTTGGTGCGGGAAGCTTGGATGGGCCGGACTGGGCTGGCGACGCGCACCGTATCCCTGGTGCGAGTGGCCGGAACAGGCCGGGTCGGCTGGCGACGCGCACCGTATCCTTGGTGCGAGTGGCCGGAACAGGCCGGGTCGAGGCTGGCGACGCGCACCGCATCCCTGGTGCGAGTGGCCGGAACAGGCCGAGTCGGGCTGGCGACGCGCACCGTATCCCCTGGTGCGAGTGGCCGGAACAGGCCGGGTCGGGCTGGCGACGCGCACCGTATCCCTGGTGCGAGTGGCCGGAACAGGCCGGGTCGGGCTGGCGACGCGCACCGTATCCTTGGTGCGAGTGGCCGGAACAGGCCGGACCGGGCTGGCGACGCGCACCACCGGCACGATGCGAGGAACAGGAACAGGCCGGCCCGTACTGGAGAACACACCACTGGCCCTACGCAGAGATCAGGAACGGGCCGGACCGGACTGGACACACACCCCAGTACCTCTCGCCGTGCCTCCACACTATCCCTCTCCTCTGTGACCAGTGGCCCCCTTAACCTGGCGGCCTCCTCTTCACACCCGCTGGACCGCTCCATCGCGGCCTCCTGCTGCCCCGTCGTCCACGTCGTGAGCCCCCCTAAAAATTTTCTGGGGGTCTTCCCAGGCCTCCAACATTCTCTCCCATCTCTCGCTCCTCTGTCTCCAACCTCTTCACTCAGCTCCTCCATGGGCTTGACCCAATCGAAGCTGCCACGAAGATTTATTCGCGATGGCTCTTCGACACGCTGCTTGGTCTGGTCTTGGTGGGATTTTCTGTCACGATCGTCGAAAGGAGGAGACCAATGCGCAGCGTTGCGAGTGAACATGATGATTTTTAATTAAATGCCTCACAACAACAAAAACAATAAACAACGAAAGCGTGACGTCTAGTGTACAACACGCACACACACGAACAAAATCCCTGCTGCTGTGGAACACTTCTAACCCTTTACCTGAGAAGTCCACACTGGATGCAGATTTAAGGGATCGACTAAAAGTAGAGTTGAATTTTAGAAGACTATGGATCTACAATCTTACTCAGTCAGAGTCAGGGCAGTACAGGGAAGAGTGCCGGGCAGGGGGCAGGGTTTAATACCAGTGAAAAACTGACCTCTCAGTCTGCCATACTGTAAAGGACGGTTAATCAGAGTTACAATCTAGTCATTCAGGAAAGACCGAACTTCAGCGTGAAGGGGAACGGGGTTGTGACAACGTGACAGTCAAATGGCTTCAGATGGACAATGGCCATAATCCTTTCACGAAGGACTTGGGCATCTACAATTGCCTGGTACGGGACGGACAGCGTTGTGTTTACAGTGAGTCCGTACAGGTGAGAAATTGGACAAAGTACAGTACCAGTCAAAGGTTTGGACACACCTACCCATTCAAGGGTTTTTCTTTATTTTTACAATTTTCTACATTGTAAAACAATAATGAAGACATCAAAACTATGAAATAACACATTTGGAATCATGTAGTAACCAAAAAAGTGTTAAACAAATCAAAATATTTTATATTTGAGATTCTTCAAATAGCCACCCTTTGCCTTGATGACAGCTTTGCACACTCTTAGCATTCTCTCAACCAGCTTCACATGGAATGCTTTTCCAACAGTCTTGAATGAGTTCCCACATATGCTGAGCACTTGTTGGCTGCTTTTCCTTCACTCTGCCGTCCGACTCATCCCAAACCATCTCAATTGGGTTGAGGTTGGGGGATTGTGGAGGCCAGGTCATCTGATGCAGCACTCCACCACTCTTCTTCTTGGTAAAATAGCCTTACACAGCCTGGAGGTGTGTTAGGTCATTGTCCTGTTGAAAAATAAATGATAGTCCCACTAAGCCAAAACTAGATGGGATGGCGTATCGCTGCAGAATGATGTTGGAGCCATGCTGGTTAAGTGTGCCTTGAATTCTAAATAAATCACAGACAGTGTCACCAGCAAAGCACCCTCACACCCTAACACCTCCTCCTCCATGCTTTACGGTGGGAAATACACATGCGGAGATCATCCGTTCACCCACACCGCGTCTCACAAAGACACGGCGGTTTGAACCAAAAATCTCCAATTTGGACTCCAGACCAAAGGATACATTTCCACTGGTCTAATGTCCATTGCTCGTGTTTGTTGGCCCAAGCAGGTCTCTTCTTATTATTGGTGTCCTTTAGTAGTAGTTTCTTTGCAGCAATTCGACCATGAAGGCTTGATTCACACAGTCCCCTCTGAACAGTTGATGTTGAGATGTGTCTGTGACTTGAACTCTATGAAGCATTTATTTGGGCTGCAATTTCTGAGGCTGGTAACTCTAATGAACTTATCCTCTGCAGCAGAGGTAACTCTGGGTCTTCCATTCCTGTGGTGGTCCTCATGAGAGCCAGTTTCATCATAGCGCTTGATGGTTTTTGCGACTGCACTTGAAGAAACTTTCAAAGATCTTGAAATGTTCCGTATTGACTGACCTTCATGTCTTAAAGTAATGATGGACTAAATCTCAAATATAAAATATATTTTGATTTGTTTAACACTTTTTTGGTTACTACATGATTCCATATGTGTTATTTCATAGTTTTGATGTCTTCACTATTATTCTACAATGTAAACATTTAAAAAAATGAGTAGGTTGGTTCAAACTTTTGACTGGTACTGTATATTTAGCTCTCGGTGGGAGAGGAGGCTGTACTGCCCTAGATTCAAAATCTCTAAACCACGCTGAGGTTGAGGTAACCCTCACTAACCAGGTGAAGCAGGTGTATGTGACAGACGGAGGAATATCAGGGAATTACTCTGATTACTCCCTGGTCATCCCATCACTTACACTGAACCACACAGGGTCTTGTGATTGTTATGAGGGCATGTTGAGATAAAAATCACATAAACTTGTAGTGTGCCCCAGGTCTGAGCTGCTCACACAGTTCTTCTCAGAGGGAGAGGAGGTTGATGTCAGCTGTGACTCTGATTTTGCTGGGTCTGACAGGGTGGTCTGGTACAGACGGACGGCCCAAGTGGACAATGTTATTTGGGACTCATTTAATGGCCGTATGAAGTTCTGAATACCTGAGGTTTTGGTTGGGTGAATCAATGTGTCTCACCCTCACTCCTGTCTGGTCCTATCCAACCTCTCAATACAGGACAGTGGGGAGTACTGCTGTGCTGTCTTACAAGCTACATGATACCCTAAAGGTGTGTGTGTCTCAGTAACTAAGACATTGTTGCTGGAGTAGGACCCCTTTGGCATCGACTCCACTTTCTACAAAGGGTGTTCTTCATTGATGGCCTGTGCTCTGCTGGGGATGGTCTGTGCTGTGATCACTGTGAACCTGAAGACCAGGAGAAGAAGAGACCAGGCTTCCCTGAAGACCCGGAGGACTGCAGTCCAGACACAGGGACAGCGGAACAGCAGAGTGGAAGATGAGAGAGTGAAGAAGAGAGAAGAGAGTGAAGAAGAGAGAAGAGAGTGAAGAGAGAGAGAACAGAGTGAAGAGAGAGAGAAGAGAGTGAAGAAGAGAGAAGAGAGTGAAGAGAGAGAGAAGAGAGTGAAGAGAGAGAGAAGAGAGTGAAGAGAGAGAGAAGAGAGTGAAGAGAGAGAGAAGAGGGAATAAGTGAAGCAAATCTATCCGTCTCTGCTCCCAGCTACATTCACCTGCCAACAGAGATTCTCTACATACTGTAGCATTTGTGTTGTGTATTTTATATTGTCCAATTGGATACCAAAACCACTTCTCCACACTCTATCTAGAACCTAAAAGGTTTATGCGGCTGTCCCCATAGGAGAACCCTTTGGAGAACCCTTTTTGGTTCCAGGTAGAACCCTTTTGGTTTCCATGTAGAACCATTTTCACAGAGGATTCTACATGGAACCCAAAAGTGTTCTACCTGGAACCAAAAAGGGTTCTCCTATGGGGACAGCCGAAGAACCCTTTTGGAACCCTTTTCTCTAAGAGTGCAGGGCTCTGAAAGTGAAGCCCAAGATAAGTAGTAGAGGTTGAGTGTATTTTAGTTGGTTTGTTTTGTATGGTAGGAATCCATTTTGAATTCAGGCTGTAACAACAAAATGTGGGAAAAGTCAAAGGGTGCGAATACTTTTGGAAGGCACTGTATATGGTATGATCAGAAAATATGTTTTTCTTGTGCATTTTCATGTAAAGAAATCTAACTTTAAAAAATATTTATATTTTCATGTATGATATAAAAACATTAATGAGTTACATACTAAAAATAACCAGTATATTCTGGTTCAATTTAATTTCCAATTGCGCTGATAATGGCTTCAACATGCTGATGAGACATTGGCTGTTTCATACAGTACATATCCTTATAATCTATGCAGCTTTCGCTCTCTTCTGGGAACCATCGCTACATCACTTTCTCACAAAGAGTTACTTTGATTATGACATTTGTACTGACGTAAATGTCAAAGGAAGTTTTTACGGCAGGTGAAAGGTAGAAGAGATTGGGAGTCAGAAGGGCAGTGGGTCGGATTCAAACCCATGCCTACTCAAGTAGCCTAGACTATACATTTGTGTCAGGGTCAACAGCACTAACCTCTAGTCCACACAGGCCACAGTACAAACAAAGTTAATACACAGAGATATCTGTATGTTACATTTGCATGACCACAATCAAGGGAAAGTGGATATGAAGAATAACCTTTACCTTTCCAAGGGGATACAGAAGAATAACCTTTGACCTTCAAAGGGGATACAGAAGAATAACCTTTGACCTTCCAAGGGGATACAGAATACTAACCTTAGACCGTCCAAGGGGATACAGAATAATAACCTTTGATCTCCCAAGAATATACAAAATAATAACCTTCCAAGGGATACAGAACAATGACCTTTGACCTTCCAAGGGGATAAAGAAGACAAGCCAGTAAGTTCAGGCAATATGGAGCAGCGACAGGATAGACATGTAAGGGCCAATATTCACACACACACACACACACACACACACACACACACACACACACACACACACACACACACACACACACACACACACACACACACACACACACACACACACACACACACACACACACACACACACACACACACACACACACACACACAAAGGAGCCAATATTCTACTTCCTGTAATTAAGAAGGGGGCCTGCTGCATTCTGGGTTATTGGATTTATTTTGGCTCATTGTCCCTGGCAGAGGTGTGTGTGTGTGTGTGTGTGTGTGTGTGTGTGTGTGTGTGTGTGTGTGTGTGTGTGTGGGCACACTGCTAGGACTAATTGCAGTGACTGTGATTAAATAATTTAACCTTATTTAACTGTATTAGTAGGATAGTATGTATAACGTCTGGGACCGGGAGTAGATGTACTAATGCTGGAGGAGATAAAAGGTAGTGTTCCAAATAGCACAGTATTCCCCTATGGGCCCTGGTCAAAAAGTAGTGCACTACATAGGGAATAGGGTGCCATTTGGGACTCACACATATATCATTGAATAATTTGTGATTAAGTAGAAGGGAGGAAGGGGGTCGGTGAAAGCAAGGAAGCAAACCTCGGCACATTTCTCAACAATTCCTTCCCATCATCTTCTCATTACTGCTTATCAATGAGAGCTTTCTCATTTCTTGGTACGGCCTCCTGGGCCGCTGACTAAAATGAGAGGACAGGAACGATGCGTTTCCAAGGGAAACCTGAGGGAGAAAGGTCACAGAGGAGGCAGGGAAGTCCCTTTGTGTGTGAGAGCTAGTGTGTGTGTGTGTGTTTGTGTCTGTGTGTGTGCGTGTGTGTGTATGTGTACGCATCTGTGTGTGTGTGATCACCACTGTATTTATCCATCTCCATTAGAAATGGATCAGATGTTACTGAACATGAACAGTGAGTAGCAAGTCATAACGGTAGATCCCTTTGTGTCTGAGAGCTAGGCTTTGAGGTCCAGATTTGAATTGGAGGTTTAAACAGGTTATTCAATATTTTACAAGAGAGACCTGTTCTGAAGATGAGAAAAGGGGCTTGGGGAAATTAGACGGTAAAGTAACCAAGACCCTATTACAGTATGTATAATAACCCCTAAACATGGGTCACCCATTGTGAGGCTCTAACCCTAAAACCCAGCATAAAAAGGGTGATGTTATGTCTTTCTGCGGTAATTTTTCAACAGGTTCTAAATGGCTACTATACTTTTTACATTTTGAGCTCATTTTGTGGTCATTTTCAAACCTCTTCAAACTACTCCTATAAAAATTAAGAACTGATTCAAAAACAAGTTTTATTTATTTGAAAAAGTTATATTCTATTATTTGGAATACAAATGAACAATGTTCTGTTAGTCAGTGTTTCCCCTTGTTGGACCGCGGCGGCGGGCTCTCTTCTTAGTTGAACCACGTGGGGTCACCAACCCTGGAGCACTTTGAGCATCTTTACAGCTGTCTGTGTCCCTCTCAGCTCCTCTCTCCTTGTGTCCATCTCCATGGAGCTCTAATGAAGCCATTATCTAAGGAATTAAAACAAACATAGTCTCGTTAGGAAAACAAAACCATATTTTCATTCATGATCCTAGTTAAAATGAATGTATAACATTGTGGTGTTTTCTTACGTCTTTATAGTAACATTTATACGTAATATGTCAGTTTAGGCGCTATATATAACTACAACGGGTAAATGTCCTTATATTAACCTATTTTAATGTTGTTCTTAAAGTCTTTCTCAGACCCCCTCATACCTCTCATCTCTTCTTCACATCACTATACCTGCAGTAGTCCTCTGACCCTGATCATGAGCAGCAGGTCCATGTCCTACAACCAACAGCAGAGAGGCAGAAACAAACAGCCTGCAGCCTCTATCCTCCTCTCTTCTGATATATTCATCTCTTCCACAATCTTCTTCCACACAAGATCCCTCACTCCCTCTCTATCTCCCTACTCCTGAGCTCAGCTACTCGGGTGGGAAGTGTTCTGAGGCTGGCAGTAGAATCACTGGTTATCTGGTGCAAAGCACTAGCATCTCTGTATTTCTGGGCAATTCTGTGTTTGGTGTGTGCGGTGTGTGTGTGTGTGTGTGTGTGTGTGTGTGTGTGTGTGTGTGTGTGTGTGTGTGTGTGTGTGTGTGTGTGTGGTATCACCACTGTATGTATTAATCTGCATTAGAAAAGGATCAGCTGGTACAGATCAGGAGTAGTAATTCATAATGCCAGATTATCATAACACAGAGTATGCTGTTCCTGATTGCTACACTAATTATACTCTTTCACTGTCATCCAAAATAAAAGGCTTGAAATGAGTGTTCATGCTAATGTTAACAGTGTTAGCGATGATGATGATGATTACAGTGATGATGATAGTGATGATGATGGTGATGATGATAGTGATGGTGATGAAGATAGTGATGGTGATGATGATAGTGATGATGATGATGATGATGATGATGATGATGACATAGTAAGGTGTATTTGATCATGTACACATTCAAAGCTAAAGCTGAGTTGCAGCATACAGACTAAAAAAGAAAGAAAATAATTAGTAACCCCATCCATAATGATAACCATGACAACAACAACCCTGGTAACCACTACCAAATAGAGGACGTCTCAGTGGTCGAGCATGAGGCCCAGCGGGCGGAAGTGAGGAGGATCATCTAGCAGAGCAGGACATGTGGCCGGGGTCAGGGGTCAGCTAGCTTCAACTGCTGCTCCCCTGCACTGCAGCACACAGGAAGTCAGAACACACACATCACACACGCACACACACACACATTCACATTCACAGACACACACACACCACACGCCAAGAAACACTCACTGTCACTTCCCCGGCAACAAGACAACACTCCCCCAGCAACAGCCGTGTCCTCTGCACACTGATGACCCACAGCACTGGAACTCGTAAACACAGCCCACCCAGAGAGAGAGAGAGAGAGAGAGAGTGTGTATGTGTGTGTGCATGTGGTTCTGGGGTACAGTCTGCTGTTCTATGGCTAAGGGTCATCTCCTGTGGCTTGACCTCCATGACCTTGGACTGGAAAAACATGCATACATACACCGTAGGCTAGCAGTCACACACCACGTGGGTTGGGGATATGAGTGGTTGCCTGTATTTATACTGTATCCTGAAACTGATATCAAAACATATGTTGAAGAACATTTCTAAGAGTCGAAATTAAGATAACAAAACATAACATAACAGAGGATAGTACTTCATTCATCCCCCAATGAGGACATTTGATTCCACTGGTTTCTCCCAAAATCGGCAGGAAAACTAAACATACGTTGAAGACCACAGTGTTCTATAAGTGTTGAAATACTATTGGTTTCTACCTGTTGCCAGAGGAAAAACAAAACAGTAAAGTATCTTAATTTCCCTTGCTGTAGCTGCAAGTCAAAGAGAAAGATTAAAGAAATACGTCAATAAACGTCAAAAACAACTGACTCATATTTGACCGTACTCATCCTGCAGGTGTGAGTCGACAACAACATTTAGAGCAACCAACGGAAAGTTTGTCCGTTTTCATGGGAAGTTTGTCCGTTGATCGTGTTAGTTATACTTCAGATGATATGCAAATAAGGCAGCTAGGCCAGGCAGGTAGAGAGGGAAATTATTAGTGTGCCAGTAAACCTTACCCTCCTAGATACACTGTTTCCCAGTCCCAGTGATTCACCCCACATCACACCTGGGTTCAAATAGTCCTTGTTTTCTTTCAAATACTTTTAAGGCAGATTTCCTGGACACAGACTAGGTTGAAGATGAAAAAGGTTAAGACAAGAGGATTCAAACCATATTTGGTTTGATGTTACTCTGAACTATTTGAATATTATTTGAACCCAGCTCTTCAGGGTACAGACTGGACCATGGCAGTGGATCTAGAGTGGTGATCTCACAGCATGGTCGTGTGCCAGAGGCCTGATCCTATTTGAGCTATGAGATGATTCATTTACATACAGCTGACTGGGAGGCTCTAGAGAGGTTGTTTTCCATGCCCAGTGTTTGTGTTCTTTATAGGGCCCTGAGTTTTTTCATGACCATGCAGCATGCCCATGGAAAACTCTGGGTCCCACACAGCTAGCATGGTTCCCTTGGTGTTCTGGGAGCTTTTGTTTTAGGTTGCAGGAAGGTTCTGTGAACATTTCACTCAAGTTGTTCTGGGAATTTTAGTTCTAGGCTATACATAGCGCCCAGAGCCATTCTTGGTCATTTCACCTGGTCAGGAAAAACTCCAGTCCCCAGACTGTGTCCATTACTGCATTCACCAGCAATCTGAACATCTGAAGTGAAGACAACCGCTAGCCGTCGAGATTGAATCGCTGCATTTTGTGAATCCTCATACAAATCACAAATGTTCTTTTAGCTTATGAATATGTCCCTCAATGCCTCCTTTCAAACAAACCCAAACGCTCATCCAGAATTAGCTTGAAGAGGTCATAAAGGGACAGAGCATTGATTATTATCTGAGTTGAGTCTTAGATCTGAATGATGGCCTCAGCCAGCAGTGTTAAAGGAAAATAACAGTGCGATGACTGTTCTGTTCTGACACGCGGGCACGCACACACACACAGAGACATTAACACACACACACACACACATTAACGACCACTACTCTCCTCTCCCAGTCTGGTGCAGAAAAAAAATCTGAATAAAGGTATATTATCCTCTGAAGAAGAAATCCTCTTATTTGCTCCATATGTGAACTTAGAGACATTAAATATTTGCTATTTTGATTCCATTACCATGTTATGGCCATGTTATCAGTGACCGTATAGTATTTTTAGACATGTATGTTGTGCCTAAAGAGATTATATTATATTCGAATTGATGTGCATCCCAAATATTGCACCCTATCCCCTACATAGTGCACTACTTTTGTGTGTAGTGCACTATAAAGGGAATAGGGTGCCATTTGGGCTGCAGGCTAATTGAGTGTGTGCTGCTGTAGGACCAGATGTGAGACACCTGTAGTGGGTTGTGAAGCCAGAGGAGGATCCAGAAGGAGACAGGACAGTTAGTCTGTATAGGCCAGACCACAGATGGGCTGGATGACACAGGCCTGCCATTGTGCAAATCTCTCACACACATAAAGCAGACGCACGCACGCACACACACGTGAATGGCATAAACATGTTTGTGCTGTACACGTTCAGTTTGAACTGGGCTGGTCATTCTGTCACGCTTCTGTACCCTGTGGAGGAACTATTTACATGTTCATTTGCAAGGAAAATCTCCAGCCTTTTCTCTGTATGCCCTCCGCACACTAACATGCTGAAGGTTCAGCCAAACATGAATTTACACCATTAAAAATAAGTGTGATTTACAAAATATCCACTACTTTATGCAGCTTTCACTGATACAAAAGACAAAAAAATTTATCAGGACTACAGTGAAGTGATTCCAAATTGAAGACGGATAAATTGCTATTTCAGACAGATAAATTGGAAATCAAATTACAGTTTTTTCCAACTGCTTACACACGTTTTCAAAACGATGTCTCCTTTTTTCAAAACTCTACACACAATTCCCAAAACTGCACACACAAAATGCAAAATGCCTCACATCTCCTTCAAAATGTAACACGTCATTCAAAATGCCATAAACACATGTCAGAATGAAGCATTTGCATCAAATGGCAAACACTACTTTCATAATAGTACATTTTTGGATATACCATGTAAACACTGTTGTTCTAAATCTAAAGCTCTTTGGTCTTTCATAGGCTTATATATACACACATTTCAATACAATGTTCTACAGTGAAAGAAATCTGCTGAGAGGGGTAACAAGTACACTGTAAACTCCAATGCAATGTAGAAACAGAAAATATTTATTAGGCCAAACATTACTGTTGTATACAGTAGCATACAACAAAACCATAAACATATGTAAACCAAAAGTATATTCTTTAGAATACAGTAAAGAACACAATTGTGTGTGTGGGGTACCGGGGGTGCAGTCCAGGAAATAGTAGGGGGGCAGTCACCAGTGCTAAGCTACGCTTCATCTCTTCTCCGGGCTGGGTCTGGCCACAATACTTTGTCCACATCACAAGATACGTTTTCTCTTGCCAAACATCGAGGGAAGTATCTCCTAGCATGGCGTATCCAACCTTGGACAGAGGCAACCTCTATGTCCCCACATGCGTCCTCCATTGCCTGGAGAAGCGGCATGCGGGCATAGGGTTGGCAATCATACACTTTCCAGCGCCAGGCTGAGAAGAATTCCTCTATGGGATTTAGAAAAGGTGAATATGGGGGTAGGTACAAAACTACAAATTGTGGATGGGGTGGCAAACCAGTTTTGGACCAGAACAGCCCGGTGGAAACTAACATTGTCCCATATAACCACAAATCTAGCAGGCTCCTGATCTGGATCAGGGACAAGCATTGTGTAAATTGCATCCAGAAAAGTGAGGATATGGCCGGTGTTGTACGGACCCAGTGTGGCATTGTGATGGAGGACCCCGTTTTGAGTGATGGCAGCACACATAGTTATATTACCCCCACGCTGTCCAGGGACATTGGTAATTGCCCTCTGTCCTATTACATTTATTCCGCGGTGCCTGATTTTGGTGAGGTTGAAGCCAACCTCATCCACATAAATAAATGTACATGGGCATCCATCTCCAATACACTCTGTAACAGACAAAAGGATATACAGATGAGTAAATATGGTATGTCTGAAGTACTGGAAGTAGTGTTGCATACATACCTCTACAAAGTCATGTCGCAGATTCTTGACTCTGTCAGAGTTTCTCTCAAATGGTAAATTGTAAAGTTGTTTCATCGTCACTTGGTGCCGTTGGAGGATGCGTTGTATGGTCGACAGGCTTACAGCATTGATGTTGTTAAATATGGTATCATTACAGTTTTTTCCAACTGCTTACACACGTTTTCAAAACTATGTCTCCTTTTTTCAAAACTCTACACACAATTCCCAAAACTGCACACACAAAATGCAAAATGCCTCACATCTCCTTCAAAATGTAACACTGCATTCAAAATGCCGTAAACACATGTCAGAATGAAGCATTTGCATCAAATGGCAAACACATCTTTCATAATAGTACATTTTTGGATATACCATGTAAACACTGTTGTTCTAAATCTAAAGCTCTTTGGTCTTTCATAGGCTTCTATCTACATTTCAATACAATGTTCTACAGTGAAAGTAATCTGCTGAGAGGGGTAACAAGTACACTGTAAACACCAATGCAATGTAGAAACAGAAAATATGTATTAGGCCAAACATTACTGTTGTATACAGTAGCACACAACAAAACCATAAACATATGTAAACCAAAAGTATATTCTTTAGAATACAGTAAAGAACACAATTGTGTGTGTGTGGGGTCCCGGGGGGCAGTCCAGGAATTGGTAGGGGGGTGGGCAATCACCAGTGCTAAGCTACGCTTCATCTCTTCTCCGGGCTGGGTCTGGCCACAATACTTTGTCCACATCACAAGATACGTTTTCTCTTGCCAAACATCGAGGGAAGTATCTCCTAGCATGGCGTATCCAACCTTGGACAGAGGCAACCTCTATGTCCCCACATGCGTCCTCCATTGCCTGGAGAAGCGGCATGCGGGCATAGGGTTGGCAATCATACACTTTCCAGCGCCAGGCTGAGAAGAATTCCTCTATGGGATTTAGAAAAGGTGAATATGAGGCTAGGTACAAAACTACAAATTGTGGATGGGTGGCAAACCAGTTTTGGACCAGAACAGCCCGGTGAAAACTAACATTGTCCCATATAACCACAAATCTAGCAGGCTCCTGATCTGGATCAGGGACAAGCATTGTGTAAATTGCTTCCAGAAAAGTGAGCCTATGGCCGGTCTTGTACGGACCCAGTGTGGCATTGTGATGGAGGACCCCGTTTTGAGTGATGGCAGCACACATGGTTATATTACCCCCACGCTGTCCAGGGACATTGGTAATTGCCCTCTGTCCTTTTACATTTCTTCAGCGGCGCCTGGTTTTGGTGAGGTTGAAGCCAACCTCATCCACATAAATAAATCTCCTTCCTTCTCTTCTTTGCCTCTCGTCCTCTTCTTCCTCTTCCTCTTCCTCTTCATTTTCCTCTTCCTCCTCCTTCTCCTCTTCCAACACTTCGTCTTTGAATTTGTCCTCGTTGTTGTCCCCTGCCTCTCCCTCCTACTCCTCTTGCTCTCTGTCCATTGTTGGCATCCATTGTTCAAAACAGGTAATCTGACCTTTGACCTATTTATAGGCCTATACTACAGTAAAGCAGTGATTGGTTAGTGATCAGTTAAGCAATTAGTGTTTGCACATGTGAGGAGTGTGTGTGTGACCTGGTGAATAAGTGTAGCATTTTGAATGGTTGTGTTTGGAAAAGGAAAGCAAGTCACTTCCTGTTAGATTTTTGTGTTTTAGGTAGAGAATTGTGTGTAGTGTTTTGAAAAAAGTGTTTTATGCAATTGACAACTGAGTCAAAGGCTGAGAAATAGCTTATGGTTTAGGAGATTTGGTGTGTAGTTTTGCACTTTGAGTGAGAGGTTTCAAAAATCGTGTGACATGAAAAGATTTTGTGTGTAAGCAGTTGGAAAAAACTGTATTCAAGATATGCTCTCATATCTCTCGAATCCTAATTGCATTGTTGGCCAAAATCATATTTATAATGGCAGTCTCTTGTACATCTGTAAACAAGCGTCCTCGTCCTCCATGATGTCTTTGCCTTTCCACTCTGTACAGAATTCAAACACAGTATGTGTTCAGCATAAGAACTGTAAACAATGTACAAAAAATGTAGTACAGCATGATAACCAACCTCATTCATTCAATGCAGTGCAGTAAATTGATGTCTTATAGTTACAAATGTTTATGCAATACTATGCAGTCATACATATTTTACAGTACATTACTGTAATGCTAAAATAGTCATTAGATAGTTGCATACCTGTTCTCATTTCTGAAGGTTTGAATTATGGACGCCACCGTAAATCGACTCAAGTTGGGCTGGACTCTCAGTCCAGCCTCTCTCATGGTCAAACTGTGGTTGATCACATGATCAACAAGTGTTGCCCTAATCTCATCAGAGATGGCTCTCCTTCCTTCTCCTCCTCTTCCAACTCTTCGTCTTTGAATTTGTCCTCGTTGTTGTCCCCTGCCTCTCCCTCCTACTCCTCTTGCTCTCTGTCCATTGTTGGCATCCATTGTTCAAAATAGGTAATCTGACCTTTGACCTATTTATAGGCCTATACAGTAAAGCAGTGATTGGTTAGTGATCAGTTAAGCAATTAGCGTTTGCACATGTGAGGAGTGTGTGTGTGACCTGGTGAATAAGTGTAGCATTTTGATTGGTTGTGTTTGAAAAAGGAAAGCAAGTCACTTCCTGTTAGATTTTTGTGTTTTAGGTAGAGAATTGTGTGTAGTGTTTTGAAAAAAGTGTTTTATGCAATTGACAACTGAGTCAAAGGCTGAGAAATAGCTTATGGTTTTGGAGATTTGGTGTGTAGTTTTGCACTTTGAGTGAGAGGTTTCAAAAATCGTGTGACATGAAAAGATTTTGTGTGTAAGCAGTTGGAAAAAACTGTAACAGAAATAGATGGATGTCTTTCCTCTCAACTACTACCAGATAGAGACACAAAATATAACTGGAAATACAACTTGTGTGCCAATACATGTGATAGATCTTACGAATTGATCTGAACACAATGTGATGGGAACTGCTAGGAAGAAGCCTTGCAGCTACTCTGGCGAACAGCATCCCAAGCCACCTCATCTATAACTCAATTTATATCAATACCCAGAAGCGAAGAAAAAGGAAGCAATTTTCTTTCCCCTAGCTGATTGATGGATATATTTTCAGCGAGACCCCATATAATCACATTGACCTCCTAGGACCTGCTGGAAATGTAAAATGTCAAGGGACATGCAAGCTGTGTTTTCAAAACAGGGATTGGGGCGGTAACAAATTGGAGAGTGGTGTTTTAGGGAGTGGGTTGGGAGCGAAGAAGAAAACGGTCCAGGGTGAAGTGGCTGCTGATCTGGGGTCAGTTTGGCATTTCCCCCACTAATGATTATGGTTAGGATTGGGGAGGGGAAGCTGATCCTAGATCTGTATCAAGGGGAGACTTCAGCCCATAGCAGGTAGCAGAAGAAACTATTTAAGCAAAGAAGTGGAGTGGGGGGTCAAAGAAGAACAGAAAAGAAGACAAAAGAAATATGACGAATAAAGAACTCTGAACTCTGACAGAGAGAGGATGAATGACTAAAGGTTAATACAGAATGGAAGAGGAGGATAATGAATAAGGGTTAATACAGGATGGAAGAGGAGGATAATGAATAAGGGTTAATACAGAATGGAAGAGGAGGATAATGAATAAGGGTTAATACAGGATGGAAGAGGAGGATAATGAATAAGGGTTAATACAGGATGGAAGAGGAGGATAATTAATAATGGTTAATACAGAATGGAAGAGGAGGATAATGAATAAGGGTTAATACAGAATGGAAGAGGAGGATAATGAATAAGGGTTAATACAGGATGGAAGAGGAGGATAATGAATAAGGGTTAATACAGAATGGAAGAGGAGGATAATGACTAAGGGTTAATACAGGATGGAAGAGGAGGATGAATGAATAAGGGTTAATACAGGATGGAAGAGGAGGATGAATGAATAAGGGTTAATACAGAATGGAAGAGGAGGATAATGAATAAGGGTTAATACAGGATGGAAGAGGAGGATAATGAATAAGGGTTAATACAGAATGGAAGAGGAAGATGAATGAATAAGGGTTAATACAGGATGGAAGAGGAGGATAATGAATAAGGGTTAATACAGGATGGAAGAGGAGGATGAATGAATAAGGGTTAATACAGGATGGAAGAGGAGGATGAATTAATAAGGGTTAATACAGGATGGAAGAGGAGGATAATGAATAGGGGTTAATACAGGATGGAAGAGGAAGATGAATGAATAAGGGTTAATACAGGATGGAAGAGGAGGATGAATGAATAAGGGTTAATACAGGATGGAAGAGGAGGATGAATGAATAAGGGTTAATACAGCATGGAAGAGAAGGTGGTCAGGAGAAATTGTGTCATCGTGATTAAAATTGATTCTGATCCTGAATTCTTGGAAATACAGAGAGAAGGCGGATAATAGTTATGATAATCGCCTTCCTACAGTATGTCAAGGTCCTGTTTTAAAATGCAGATGACAGATTATATCTACCTCCTCTCCCCCGTCCATGAGTTCTCCTGTTTTATTTATTCCTTTATTCATTTTCGATGTTGGCGAGCTGGACACACAATGGTGTCATTCATGCCTCTGGTTCTGCCTCCCCAAGACCCTCCGGGCCACAGAGGGCCTCTCATCCACCCACACAAAGCTCAGCCCAGCACCCAGGGGAGGCCAGCCAGGCCAGGGATGCTGCCTGGGGGGCAGAGACATGAACAGTTTGTCCTGTGAAAGAACACACCAGACTACCTATTAACAGACAGACATGAGACTGGCCTCGCTATAGGATGTCAACAGGCAGGGAGGGACAGCAATACAACGTTCCCAGAGACCCACATACTCCACAGACACAATCCCATGGATATGACCATCTGACATCAGTGTTTCTTGAACAGTTCTTGAACAGTCGTGAGTATGATGGAATCGATGCTCTGACCATTACTCATCCCTACATGATAACTTGAGTTGTAAAGAGACACTTTTGATGAACAGTAACACATATCTGCTTTAATTGAACCAGTGTATCTAGTTGTAAACTATCCAACAGTACATAGCCAGATTGCACTTTTGATGAACAGTAACATATCTGCTTCAATTGAACCAGTGTATCTAGTTGTAAGCTATCCAACAGTACATAGCCAGATTGCAGTCTAAGTGTGAGAGCAGGTGCAGGAGTGTGGGAGTGTTAGCAGCAGCATTATCTCCCTATTGTTATATGGACATGTATCAGACCAGAAATTAGCGCTTTCATCCAAATACTGTATATCAGAATAACGAAGAAGTTAAGTTAATACTGACAATAAACCCACTCCAATGTTAGGTGAACGTGTTTGCCCTGTTCGTGGAAGAATACCACTTTTGCTGGTTTCGAACTCCTTTTGGTCAACATTATTCAACAGATATGTCTTGAGATGAAGAAACAGGGTGTGGGTGGGGGGGGGGATGGGGGGGGGAGGGAGCGAGTGAAGGAGCGAGGGGAGGTCATATGAGGAGGAGGGAGCGAGTGAAAGAGCGAGGGGGGGTCATGTGAGGAGGAGGGAGCGAGTGAAGGAGCGAGGGGAGGTGATATGAGGAGGAGGGAGCGAATGAAGGAGCGGGGCGGCATATGAGGAGGAGGGAGCGAATGAAGGAGCGGGATGAGAGAGAGGAGGGAGCAAGTGAAGGAGCGAGGGGGGGGTCATATGAGGAAGAGGGAGCGAATGAAGGAGCGGGGGAGGCATATGAGGATGAGGGAGTGAGTGAGTGAAGGAGCGGGGGGGGCCATATGAGGAGGAGGGGGCGAGCAGGGGTCAGGTTGGGCCTCTCTCTCTCCAGACCTCACTGCGTAGTCAGGCCTCCTAGCTCAGAAAGAACGCTTTATTTTTTGCCAGACCTTCACTAATGCAATATAACAAATTAGTATAATTATGCTCCATATTGGAGATTGAGGAGGCAATGTGGCCCGTGGGGCAGTTGGAGGCAGGGTAGGAAGCAGGCAGCGGAGATATTTGCTGACGGGAATAACTAATTCATCGGCTACTATTTCTCAGAGGACATTCTTGTATCTATGACATTACGGCTAATCAAATAAGCCCACTGGAATGCCAGTTTTTCCTCTCAAAATGTGATTCTGCTGCTAATGTGAAAATTATCCACCACCAACCTCCACCCACCCACCCACCAACCTCCATGTTGGGCAGACGGCAAAAGAATTCGGCCCAGATCCGATTGAGTTGTCTGGCTGTGCCATCGTGCTGAATGATAATGCTAATTTAGCGCTATTGTCTTCACTGAACACAACAGGCTCCAGCTGTAGATACACTGAAACACATGGAGTGCACTGGGGAGGACAGATCCATCACCCAGTCCACACTGAGACAGATGTCCTCCATTTTGACACATTTATGGAGCAAATATGTTAAAAAGGAAAGGCACAAAACAAATCCATGTCAATAATATATTTCCACGCTTGACGTTTTGGCTTTGGAACATCTGAGAAAAACTAGAAGAAGCATAAAAGCACAAAAGGTTTTTTTTCTAAGCTCCAGACCACGACTATTCAGTTTTGACCGCAGTTTGCCTGAACATGTTTTCAGGGCTGTGATCCACTATTATATATGCAATGGTGACAGTAATGAAAGAGTTCTGTACTAGTGGGGTCAAAACGAGGTGCGGAGTGACTAAGATAAATAAAAAATGGCTGTGGACAAGAGAGCCATAATTCTATCGACAAATCAACAAAACAACGAGAGGAAACCTACCAAGAGGATAACTTCTAGATGAATTTGAGCAACATGTAACAGTAACATGATGTAACAGTATCCATGTGAGTCACAGAAGGTGTGAATATATAAACTGGGTCATGTACATTAGGGCACGCAACGGAATACTTTAAAAAACATTTGCAATGGAATGAAAATGAAAATGAGATTTCTTAGTCCAGGTAGTCCCTTCCTGTTTCAGTACTTTTCTTTCCGTTTGGTGCCTAATGAACATGACCCAGTAAACTGGAATCCCCCCCACTTCTCCCCTTGTCTCAGAGCTTCGCTGGAGCACAGTGGAGCGCCTTCCTCCTCCTCTTCCTCACCTCGTCCGGACCCCACCCTGTGGAGAGCAGAGGGAGCGGTGGAGAGGAGCGGTGGGGGGTGGAAGAGGACCATTTGATCTCTAGCTCCTCCAGAGAGCACCAGGGCCTACTCATCATCTATATCCTGTTTGGGAAGGCTGACGTTTGAAACCCATCTGTTGCCGGGTCCCAGTGGTACCATCACATCAGAGAGATGGAGAGAGAGTTGGAGAAATGGAGGGGGAGGGAGGAATAGAGAGAAAGAGAGAGATAGAATCACTCAGGACACCACCAATGCTTTCTAATACTCTCTATGACTAATAACAGGCAGACAAGTATTTTAACATCGAAACGGTGACTGTTTAAATGCCCTTTTCGTGAACATGTACAAGTGCAGCCAAAGAGAAATTGGACATATGAACACATGCTTAAGCTCTCTAACACCTACAACACGTGTATGTCCGCCCACACACAGTCTGATAGCATGTTCATGTTGTAGAGGAGCATCTGGTCCGAATCCAGAGTTAATATTTTTTTTTGACTAAAAGCAATGCCAGGAGTCACTTTATAAATCGAAACAACAATTGTATAGCATCTATAAGATGACAGGCAAGTATGAGGAAGTTTTAAGTGAAGGAAAGATTATTGCTGCAAATTCAATTATTGCAATAATGTACTAAATTCCTTTTATTGCTAACAGTGGAGGCTGCTGAGGAGAGAACTGCTCATAATAATGGCCGGAATGGAGCAAATGGAATGGCATCGAACACCTGGAAACCCTGTGTTTTATGTATTTGATACGACTCCACTGATTCCGGCCCAGAATTACCACGAGCCCGTTCTCCCCAATTAAGGTACCACCAAACTCCTGTGATTGATAATAAATCATGTTTCTTTTGGCAGAGACAGATGTTTCAAAACCAAAATAAAACAACTAACAGCAATGACGCAAAATAAAACTCCTAAAAACCTAAATCTGTTTGACCGTTTTTATTTTTAGCACAAACCAGATTAGGCGTAAATTGAAGGGGGCGCGTTTGCCCGCCGTTGTGGCTGCAATGCGCGACGTCAATATTCTGCCATCTGTTAGTCAGAGCTAGAGGAATGTGAGATCAGTATGTTAGGCTGGTAGGCTGGATTCTGTTTATAGGTGGTAAAGTGGTGACCATGTCCTTCTCCCAGCTACCAAGGCTGGTAAAAACCATTACAAATCACACCATCTATGAGGAGGGATAAAAAGGTGAAAAGGTCTCTAATGGCCTGATGGAATGTCCTACTCTAAATTATAGAAACAATCAATCAATATAAAACGATTTACCTCACTTTCTGCCTAACATTGTGAAATGGGGTAGAGCAGGGACAGATTTATGCCAGTCTCTTGTAATAAAACGTTTTAGCCAAAAAGAGTAGGAGATTTTCAAGGCCGATTTTCTGGACCGTTCGTCAGTCGTAGAGTGGTGTGTGTGTGTGTGTGTGTGTGTGTGTGTGTGTGTGTGTGTGTGTGTGTGTTTGTGTGTGCAAAGGGAGGGTCCCTAAGGAAGTAATTAGCGCTGTGTTAGACGAGTGGCTAATAAAACACACTACTGGGCTACATGTTATCTACCCTGAGCCTGGAGACTGGCGAGGCCAGGGAACCTGTAGTATTGAAAATATGAGAATGAGGAGGTGAGGTGTGTGTGTGTGTGTGTGTGTGTGCGTGTGTGCGTTTGTGTGCGTGTGTGTGTGCATGTAGTGTGTGTGTGTGTGTGTGTAAGGGTGGGGGGTTGGGGTAGTGTGAGGCCAAACAGGGTCAGGGCGAAGCAGAGACACAGTAGCAGCAGCTGAACCAGAGGCAGCACGCTAAAGGTGTCAACTTCACTAAGGCCTCAGCACTGTTCAATCTCAACTTTGACCTCTTGCTTACTCTAAGCCTCCAACTTCTTCCAGACTTAATTAGATGTGATCTGAGCTCATAGAACACGGACACCTTCACAAAGAAAAAACACCCACACTATAGAATGACCAATAACTGGACAAACATAGGTCACAAAGTCAAGGTTTCAAAGGAAACATAGGGTTGACATCCATTGCTTCCTGTATATGCAAAAAGCCTAAGAAAACGATAGGGTCTTATTAGTATATGTAAAAAATTGTGAGATTTAAAACCGTTGTAGTTATATGTCACCTAAGCTGATATATCAACATGTTTCTGAGATGTCTGCTTAAAAAGCCTTCTGCTCACTCTGCTTATTCATTAACCAAGTTTCACAAAACCGAATTACCTCGTTCACTTCCATCTCAGACACCAAAGGTAAAGATTAGGGAGATTCCAGTACACACAAGGTACTGAAAAGGTTGGGAACTCTGTGCGCCAACCAAGGAGCCCACACCCCAGTCCCTTGCCCCAACCAGGGAGCCCACTCTGCCCTCTCCCTGATCTTTGCAGCCAGAAAAGGATGGAGAAACCACCCTCTTGGAGGAGAGAACACCCTGGGTGAGGAGGGAAACCACCTCCTCTTGCGGTGAGGAAACAAACTTCCTTGCGGTGAGGAGAGAAACCACCTCCTCTTGCGGTGAGGAGAGAAACCACCTCCTCTTGCGGTGAGGAGAGAAACCACCTCCTCTTGCGGTGAGGAGAGAAACCACCTCCTCTTGCGGTGAGGAGAGAGCAGCGTTAGATTAGGTTTAAACCCAGCGTACAGCTCTGCCAAAGACCAGCCATGCAGACACAACAAACCCATGCTGTTTAGGGAACAAAGTCCAGGGAACACCACTTCAAACCCCACTAAGATAGAGGGGGTAGAGAATAGAGAGAGGGGGGAGAAGGGCGTGGAGGGGGAAGAGAGAGAGAATGAGAGAGAGAGGAGAGAGAGAGCTAGCGGAGAAAAGGAGATGGGATGGATAAATGAAGAGAGAGAGATAGAGGAGGGCGAGAGAGGGGGTAGAAAGAGAATGTGACAGAATTGAGAGAGAGAGAGAGAGAGAGAGAGAGAGAGAGAGAGAGATAAGTGGAAGCATATTGACAAGCTGCAAACAGGAGGCACTTCTGTATATTTCACTTCCCAATTCAGCCCCATGCACAGCAATAATCTGTTGAAAGGGTTGGTCTCCCCACACATTGTCTGATTATGCCTATAGGATTGGAACCCTCCATACAATGGCCTAGTGCATGGTTACATTTCCCCAAAATGGCAAGCTTTGCAGGCCAGTTTCCCAGACCCAGAATGTCCTTCATTAAAAAGCACTTTCACTTCTTAAAGGATTTTCCATTGATCATGATTTTAAATCCAGGACTATGAATCATCTGAGTCCAGGAAACTGGCCCTAAGAGTTCGCCTGAGGGTGTTAAGCTGTGAGCATTGTAAGCAAGAACCTGGCTTGTAAGCTTTTCTGGCTCTTACGCAGGTCAATAACTTGCATTGCTAATGAAACTACTGTATGTCATGAAAACATAAAAACATCCTGATAGATGGTTTCCCTATAGCTCATTTAACACATACTTTAAACTCATTATCGGCAAACCATCATGTTCCCAATTAAAACAGTTACATTTTACATTTTACTAGAGAGAGAAAAAAAACGCTCACAGTTAACAAGACTGTGAAATCTGTGACAGGAGTCGAAGGCCCAACCTGGACGCGAATTGCTATCACATTGACTGCTTCCCAAATGGCATTCTATTTCCTACATAGTGCACTACTTTCGACCAGAGCCCTGCCCTGGTCAAAAGTAGTGCACTATATCGGGAATAGGGTGCCATTTGGGATGCAGCCGTTGAGTCATGGGGAGTTAATTTGAGGCCTGATTTGATTTCAAAGCGTAAAAATGGGCCAGACACTGGCGTTGTGTATCCAGCCCTATTACAGAGTTGGCTTTTTAGTTTACCTTGAGACGGCTTGAGTGGCTAAAGTAGCTATTGATGCCATACTAACCTGAATTATACGTCTTTCAAAGCTCCCTTTAGGCCACTTAGGAAGAAACGATGTAGAGAGAATGAAGAGCCGTTTTTGAAGGACTGCAACTAAACATGTAAGGGCTTGACATTTAGAGGAATGCCATAGTGGTCACAACCTAAAAGGGAAGGAGAAAACCCTAACAAACATGATGGGTTTAGATGTGCTTGCCAAATGCAATTAACACTACCAGGCACACAAACACAAAGGATACCTTGGTTTGACTAGACAAAATCCTACAACAGATCCTAATATATACTTGCAGGCTTGCATTCAGAAACTTTAATTAATCTTTCTTTTTGTTCGTTTTTCCCCTTCTAAATTAAGGGGGGAAAAACAAATGAAACTAAACTTGAATTTAAAACAAATAAGGAAAGTCAAGACAGAGAAAATAAGGTTTTGCAACATCTTAGGCCCATTTTCAGCTCTTCCATTTTATGATATTCCCCACTAAGGGGCCTCAACAACAAGCTTACAGTGGTGAACCACAGACAGATCCTCAGATCCCCTCCAAGCCTCAAATCTGCCATTATAAAATGAACACAGCGCTGCTTTTAAACCCAGAATAGGTTATCCAAAGTCTCTGGCCTTCACCAAGCTGGGCTTAAACGGCCAACATGACGCACAGAAATAAAGCGAAGAACCTGGACGAAGAACCTGGCTGTCACTTTAAGCCCTTATGTCCTTGTTTGAGAGAGTGTATAGTTAAAGGGACAATACACTCCCAAATCTATATTTGTCAGATGTTTTCAGATCTCAAAAGTGGTCTTTTATGTTTCCAGCCCATTGGTTGTGTAGACACAGCTGCATACCTCAACCTCAAATGAATTCAGTAGATAAGCACTACAAACAAAGTGGAGAACCTAACAGTCACCTAAAGCCTTATGTCCTCGTTTGACACGGTGGAGAGTTAAATTGCTGCTGATCTCCCAGCTGATGTCTCTCTGGTGTGTGTGTGTGTGTGTGTGTGTGTGTGCGTTGCAGTAGTTGTTGAGGGAATAACACACCCGTGTGCTATCAGTGAGACACACCACAACCACACCAGAGGTGTGTCCACCTCAGCAGCTCGGCGGACCAGATTTTCACACGCTGTGTGGTCCTAAGCCTCAGGAGGAGTGGAGGAGCTAGATAGAACCTCACCCTTCGTCAACAGAACAAGAAGAGTAGGCTATGTTTCGTGGAATCTCGATGGAAAGCTCTCTGTGTTCTTTCCCAGTGTATGACTCACATTCCGACTCTCCTAAAGCCCTGGAGCTGTAGCAGAGGAAGGCTCCTCCGCTCCGACACTAGCTCAAGGCCTGAGGGAAGTCACCAGCCAATGGCAGAGCTGGTTAGTGCTTCCACAAAGCAAAGACAGGGGTTTCTTGACAAAAGAAGCAATGAGTCAGCTGAAATGAGAGAGTACAGCACACCACCTCCTCAAGCAAGTCTGATGATGATGCAACAAAGTGAAATAGAAGCTTCAGAGAGTACTGATCTGAGTTCAGATGGAACTAGAGAGCTAGACATCTTTAAATCTACTGAAAAAATTAGAAGTGTCTTTGAGGAAATGGAAGAGACCAGAGGAGGGGAGGGAGAGGGGAGGGGGAGAGGAGGGGGTTAATACACATCCTCTATCTTCATTGAAATGATTTGGGACGGGTTTCTGACTGCCAACCCTCCCTCCCTCCCCCATTCATCCTCCTCTTGGACCGAGCGTCTCCCCTCTCCCGCATCACTGCACACCCTGGCCCTCGCACATGGCCCGCTCTCCGTCCAGCTTAGAGCGATTAGCCAGGCCTTCCTCTACTGACAGGTGCATGGTCACGCTCAGACATGACTGGCAGACCCCCATCTAACCCTGCAGCAGCAGGAGAGGACAGACACCCGCTCCCTTTGATCTGTCAGCCCATCTCCCTCCACAAGACAGACAGACAGACGGACGGAAGGGAGGGCTTGCGAGGGGCAGACAGGCCGGCACACAGGGACACAGGCAGACAGACAGGCAGGCACACAGGGATGCAGGCAGACAGACAGGCAGGCACACAGGGACGCAGGCAGACAGACAGGCAGGCACACAGGGACGCAGGCAGACAGACAGGCAGGCACACAGGGACGCAGGCAGACAGACAGGCAGGCAAGTAGGCATGGAGGAAGGTACACAGGCAAGCAGGTAGAAAGGCAGAAAGACAGACAGACAGAGACAGACAGAGACAGACAGCATTAGAACCCTCATATCACTGAGCACATGGCTAGGTGTGACAGAGCACAGATAAAACTGTCCGCTTAACTCCAAGTGATGTTTTTCCATATCGGTATTGATATTGAAATCCAAGAAGTCTTTCATGGTTTATAGTCTATGGGCTAAGCGCAAGCAAGTGGCATTTTCTCGAGAAGAATTGCATATGGCCAACATAAATGACCAACTTGAAAGTTAATACATTAGAATAAAGCAAATATTAAACAGAACACATAAAGTATCTGTGTTCTGTGAGTACTAACAGTCCCACTAAATCTTTTTTTTATTTTTTTTATGCGTTGTAATTACTTTGAGTCTCAGGGAATCAACTTTGGTTTTTACAGTTGTAAGCACTTAAGGAAAATTATATTCTTGGCACCTGAATTTAAATACAGCACAGCGCTGCTTTTTCCCAGGTCCACACCATACAGCCTAATGGGAAAAACACCAGCCAGGACTGTGGCAACCTCAGTATTTGGCAAGCAACCCGACGCAGCCAACCAATGCACCGGCCCTAGAAACCATAAAAAAGCCAGACAAGAAGTCTGACTTGGCTTTTATATTTGCATTTTAGATGTATATCATGTTTTTTATTTGGGGGGAGGTGGGTGTAAAAGAGACGTTTAATGTTTAAGGCCTTAAACCAAAGAGAACAAATATATGAGTGATTGCCACCAGCCCGAGGTGACTCTGTTGGGGGCGCCAATTGATGACTTCAGGGAGAGAACAGAAAGCAGTGATACTGTCCAATGCTGGAGTGTGTGGTGGGCACTGGGAATAGGGCACTGGGCACTGGGCAGGATAGAATAGCTTGGCAAGGCTTCCACAATGCAGTGGCTGCTCTACAATAAGACCTTACCCACTAGTTTCATATGTTGACAGACAAGATATTGATTCTTGGTCAGTTGCTGGAGTATGGTGTCCACATCCATGGAAGTTGGAGTTGGTGTCAGAGTCATTTGGTACTAGGGCTCCTGCGGTGACTGTATTATCGCCACACCCCAAAGGGGGCCCACGTGGGTAACTGGGGAGCCCCGCCTTGATTCGGTAACTGACTAATACAAATAAAAATAAAAATCTGCATAATAAATAAATGTGACTGGTCAATTGTGTGAGTCAGGGACTGGGCCCAAGAGGCAAACAAAAAAAGACTTCCGAATTATTATTGTAATAATTTGTTATCCAACCACAGGAGCCCGCTCTCAATGTTCAAAATACATCAGAGAGCATAATTTGGCCACAGAGGATCAATAGTTTCAAAAAAATAACAGTGGATAACATTTTATCACAAGAACATTCAGGTAACTCCCAAAATATAGGAAACACTAACATAAAGTGTCTTAAAAGGGTGTTGGGCCAACACGAGCTGCCAGAACAGCTTCAATGCGCCTTGGAATAGATTCTACAAGTGGACCTAAACCATGCCAGGAAAATGCTCCCCACACACCATAACATAAACTTTGTATCCCTCATTTACTCAAGTGTTTCCATTATTTTGGCAGTTACCTGTTGCCTACTGTCACGCCCTGACTCTGGGGACTCGTATATGTTGAGTCAGGGTGTGTATGTTCTATGTTGTGTATTTCTATGTTGGTGTTCTATTATGTGTAGATCTATGTTGGCCGGTGTGGTTCCCAATCAGAGGCAGCTGTAGCTCGTTGTCTCTGATTGGGGACCATACTTAGGCAGCCTATTGGCACTAGTGGGTTGTGGGATCTTGTTCCGTGTAAGGTATGTTGTTTGTGTCTACCTTGGACTTCACGTTTCGTTTAGTTTGTTGTTTTGTCGTTGTGTTTATTCGTTAAAATAAACATGTATGCATATCACGCTGCGCCTTGGTCTGACCCGTCGATGAACGTACGTGACAGAAGATCCCACCAAACGAGGACCAAGCAGCGTGTCCAGGAGCAGACAGCCTGGACATGGGAGGAGATTCAGGCCGGGATGGATTGGCGTCCATGGGAGGAGACAGTGGAGGCGCGGTATAGAGAGGAGCAGCGGCAACGCAGAAGGCGCCGGCCGAGGAAGAAGCCCGAGAGACAGCCCCAAGAAAAAATGTTGGGGGGGCTAAAAGGGTGGTTGGCGGAGCCTAGTGTTACAGCAGAGCCAACTCCCCGTACTCACACGAGGAGGCGTGTGACTGGGCAGGCTCCGTGTTATGCGGAGCTACGTACTGTGTCGCCAGGGTGCACAGCCCTGTACGTCATGTGCTAGCACCACGCACGTGCCGTGCGAAAGTGGGTAGCCAGCCAGGACGGGTTGTGCCAGCCCTCCGCTCCAGACCTCCAGTCCGCCTTCGTCGTCAGCCCGGTCCGGCCTGTTCCTGTCCCTCGCACCAAGCCAGTGGTGCGCGGCGCCAGCCGGCCCGGCCTGTTCCTGCCCCTCGCACCAAGCCAGTGGTGCCGGCTCAACGCTCCTGGTCTCAACGCTCCTGGTCTCCAGTACGCGTGCACAGCCCAGTGCGTCCTGTGCCAGCGCCCCGCACGTGTAGTGCGAAAGTGGGTAGCCAGCCAGTACGGGTTGTGCCAGCCCTCCGCTCCAGACCTCCAGTCCGCCTTCGTCGCCAGCCCGGTCCGGCCTGTTCCTGTCCCTCGCACCAAGCCAGTGGTGTGCGGCGCCAGCCCGGCCCGGCTTGTTCCTGCCTCTCGCACCAAGCCAGTGGTGCGCGTCGCCAGCCCGGCCCGGCCTGTTCCTGACCCTCGCACCAAGCCAGTGGTGCGCGTCGCCAGCCCGGCCCGGCCTGTTCCTGACCCTCGCACCAAGCCAGTGGTGCGCGTCGCCAGCCCGGCCCGGCCTGTTCCTGCCCCTCGCACCAAGCCAGGGGTGCGTGTCGCCAGCCCGGCACGGCCTGTTCCTGCCCCTCGCACCAAGCCAGTGGTGCGCGTCGCCAGCCCGGTCCGGCCTGTTCCTGTCCCTCGCACCAAGCCAGTGGTGCGCGTCGCCAGCCCGGCCCGGCCTGTTCCTGCTTCTCGCACCAAGCCAGTGGTGCGTGTCGCCAGTCCGGTTCGGCCCGTGCCTGCTCCTCGCACCAGACCAGTGGTGAGTGTGTCCAGTCCGGCACGACCCGTGCCCATTCCACCGGTGCCTGGTCCGGCACCAGTCAGCAGCTCCAGTCCGGAGCCAGAGTAGTCCGCTCCACCAGTGCCTGATCCTACAGTCGGGAAGGCCGCAATTTGGGCAACGCCAAATATACAGCTTGTTGCGTTGTGGCCATATACATAATCCATAGAAGCGTTTTGTAACCTATTACCCTGGCAATTTGAGTGTTAAACTCCTAGGTACACTAGCAATGGCTGCCAGTACTGACTTGAATGGGAACTGCCATCTATGGATTATATTTCTATACTTGGTTGCAGCTCTCTGTTTGCCTTTTGCAAATTTCAATCGCGGGAAAAACAGACAGTTTGGAAAGCAAATGCCTACCGCTGAAAAGAGAAGACTAATCTGTCTGTAGAACCAATATAAAAAAAGAATCTCAACAACTCCCAAAACAGCAGCACTGTTTTTCAAAGTAGCTCATCTTGAGATAGGCTATTGTATTAGCCTATGGCTTCATCTTCATCATTAGGTGAGTCAGTGTGCCACTGGAAATTGTATTTAGTAGCCTACTGTAGCCTATAAAAAACCCTATGATTTCTTAATCCGGCCCTGGTTGTGGACAATTCTTCAAAGCCTAACACAAGGAAAAGGACAATGCTTTCTAAGGTGATGATTAATTTAAAACACCCATATGCATATTAGAGCTTATGCATATATATATATAGGCCTATACTGTATATTAGTCTAAGCAAAAAAATAAAAAAACAGAATTAAAATATTGATTGTGCCGTTATACAATACATAGTCTAGCACATATTACACATGGCAGAATTTTTTTTATTTTTAATACTGATTTAAGAAATCTTTGGTACATAATTGGTCTAGCCTAAATTAAACAAATTCAGAGTTAGCCTTCAATTATAGTGAATTTGTATTTGATTTTGAATAGCCGAATAATAGAGATAAAAAATATATATATTTTCATATTTAATACACTGACATGAATATCTCACCACCGTGCATTTCCATCTCCTCCCCTCTTCTTTGTTCCTTTCTCCAGCGCACAGAGAGAGGGGCTGTATGTAAATTGTAAAGTATTTTGCCTGTAATGTATTTTTCGTTATATATGTCGGACCACAGTAAGACTAGCTGTTGCCATGGGGATCCTAATAAATCAAACCAAAATCAAATCAACAGTTTAATGAAATATGTTTTGTTGTGAAAACATGTTAATATCATGTTCCCGAACAGATTTCACTTGGTTTCCCAAATTAAGCACTGGATAGCTGCAAGAACAGGGTTGGAGAGCCCATGGCATACAGAGTTTGGGCAGAATATTACCTGTCATGCAACAAAATAACCAGAGCAGCCTACCCAACATAAGTGAAAAACGTACAGGCGGGAAAGTGGCCTCCATTCGCTATTGAAGTGCATACAGATGACATGTCTTTTTTTTCTTGCCCCTGCTCCTGCCCATTTGATAATGGGTCCTTCTAAATCGAAACTAATTGTACATATTAGTAAAGACAAGATTACATTGAGAATAGTCTGATGGGTGAAAATATGATCACTTGATGAGAGAACAGCTTGTGCAGCCTGAGGCGAAGAAGCTTTTTTTGCGACTTTCTCAAATCATCAGTAGCCTGTAGTTGCATAATGCAGCCCATATATGTTCTGATTTCTAAGGCTTATATCATCCACAACTAAAGGTGCCAAATAACTCTAAATCTAGTGTATAGATTTGATCACTTTTACGCTCACTTCATATGCGCACTCTCACTCCGGAATGGGAAAAATATCCTTTCTATTTTATTCAGCTAAGTTTAATTATATTTTTCTTACTATAAAATCATAGAATATAAAATAATGGCATGGGACTTATGAGCATATCTTGTCTAATAAATGAACAAGCCTACAGCCTATGGCATGGAGCATAGCCAGATAACATACAGTAGGCCAACTCATATTCTGTTCTACTGAAATACATTTTTATCAACATGTTTCTTTAGACCTGCCTAAAATAATGGATTTATTGTGATGGTGTATATTCAATTGATTTATTAAACTTTTTTAAATGTAGATGTTCCAAAGGCCCGCATCAGCGGCTTGTATGTGGCCTGTATGCGTGGAAGCCTGGAGATGCTAAACGTGTTTATGTTAATTAACGGTATTTTTCCATGAGACCGGCAGTTTTTTGCATGACAATAACCGGCTGACAAACCCACCACAGCCCTATTTGGTATTGGAGGTTTACTATTTAACTTAACACCTCAAGAACTAGGTTTACATAACATAATGGTATACTCAGCCAAGCATGGTACCTCATACAGTTCCTGTGTACACAGAGAACACACTGTCTTAGTTAAAACATAGCCAAAGCTAAATATCCTAGCAAAGTCAAATATATTATTATTATATTATCCCACTTCTGCGCAACACAAAACTCCCACATTTGCTAAGCTACGTTACGTTAGTACCACCCAAAGTCATCCCCTAATTATCGAAACCAACACCCATGACTAACTGCTAAGTTTTGAACCTGAAATGAGACTCGATATGCAAATATTCCCTTTTGCATGTTATTTTGCATTCAAAATATCCTGGTTTGCTGTGACTGCTATCTAGCTCGAGGACGCTAGCTGCACGGTCCGCAGGTGAGAAAAGAGAGAGTTGGGTTTAAGCTTTGAATAACCAAATGACACCTGATCACCTGAGCTCATCTCGCAGCATGGCCGGACATTTGTCAATGCAAAGTGGGGTTGCTAGGGCAATCCTTATCGCTACACATGTGGTATGCCGCTAGAGAATAGGGAAATGAACTGGGCTCAGCTGGCATGACAGTTATTTCACCGTGGAGTGGGCCTCTGCTTCCTTTTACTCTTGATTCTAGAAATACAGGGTATTTATGTTTGATAAGTGGCACACACACACTAAGCATATAGATACACCAACATCAATCCACACAGGAAGGAGAAACACTTAGATGCAGTACTGTGCAAACTTAAACAGGTCACAGGCATGAAGACACATACATACAAAGCAGATGATGCTAGTGCTGTTGATGTAAAACGCGTGCACACACCAAAAAGGAATGCCATCGTGTTGGTTCCGTTGCTAAAACACAAAAACCTCCCCCCCCCCCTTCCCCAGTTGTGGCCCAACGGACGAAACCCAAACCAGAGCAGAGAGCTCTCTCAACTCCTCAACCTCTCAACACATCCTCAGCACTGGCCTTTGAAAACAAACCACGCCGGCCAGCCCCCCGCCTCTCCCCGTCTCCTCTGAGCCCTAATATGTGAGCACACATGCCCCACACTCCCCTGGGAGAGACTCCCCGACGCTCCGCTCTGCTCTGGTTCCGGGAAGCAGATGTGAGAATATAAAGATGGTGGAGTGTGAGGCTTCACTGAGCTACACACAGACAGTCAGTGGTTGATGTTAGGAGACATACAGGAGTAGATAGGGTGTGGGGGTTTCCCTGGCTCAGTCATGAGGTCATGAACAACTCCTTTTATTTTATTTTTTATTTAAGCTTTATTTAACCAGGTAAGCCAGTTGAGAACAAGTTCTCATTTACAACTGCGACCTGGCCAAGATAAAGCAAAGCAGTGCGATTAAAAACAACACAGAGTTACATATGGGGTAAACAAAACGTACAGTCAAAATACAACAGAAAATATATATACAGATACACAGTGTGTGCGAATGTAGCAAGTTATGGAGGTAAGGCAATAAATAGGCCATAGTGCAAAATAATTACAATTAGTATTAACATTGGAGTGATAGATGTGCAAAAGATGATGTGCAAATAGAGATACTGGGGTGCAAATGAGCAAAATAAATAACAATATGGGGATGAGGTAGTAGGGTGGGCTAACACTGCACCTGTGTACAGGTGCAGTGATCGGTAAGGTGCTCTGACAACTGATGCTTAAAGTTAGTGAGGGAGATAAGAGTCTCCAGCTTCAGAGATTTTTGCAGTTCGTTCCAGTCATTGGCAGCAGAGAACTGGAAGGAATGGCAGCCAAAGGAGGTGTTGGCTTTGGGTGTGACACTCTGGCTCCATGGACTTTGATTATTGAGCCAGGGTTGTTCATTTTCTTTTGGGTGTATTTCTATGTTGGTTTCTAGGTGTTCATTTCTATGTTGTGGTGGTTCTTGATTATTCATGTGACTCCCAATCGGAGGTAACGAGTGACAGCTGTCGGCTCGTTATCTCTGATTGGGAGCCATATTTAAACTGTTGTGGTTTCACTGTGTGTTTGTGGGTTTTTGTTCCATGTTTCTGTCAGTGTTACAGAGGACTTCACTATCGTCATTTGTTGTTTTTTTCGTGGTTGCTTTATTAAATAAAGTCATCATGTTCACTCCACGCGCTGCGTATTGGTCCGCTTCTTCAGACGGTCGTGACAGAAAAACCCACCACAAAAAGACCAAGCAGCGTGTCAAGCGGCAACAGGACCTACCTACACAGGATTTATGGACTCCCATAAAGGATTCATGGACATGGGAGGAGATTCTGGATGGTAAGGGGCCTTGGGATCAACCGGGAGAATATCGCCGTCCTCGTGAAGAGCGGGAGGCAGCTAAAGCCGAGAGGCGGCGATATGAGGAGGCAGCACGGAGGCAAGGCTGGAAGCCCGAGAGTACTACCCAAGAATTTCTTGGGGAGGAAGCGCCAGGTATGGAGAGAACGCTGGTGGATGTCCTCCTCGGCTGGGGACATATTACGCAGGAGGAGGCCGTCCGGTACCGGAGGGCGATGAAGGGGGAGAACCTGGCAGGAGAGGAGCAACGGCATCAGCAGGGCCATCGTCGGAAGGACGAGAGGCAACCCCAAAAAATTTTTTGGGGGGCACATGGCTTGGCGCCTGGGCAGCAGGAGGCTGCCACAGGGAGATGTGGAGAGAAGGCTATCGGATTACGGGAGCCATTGGCGAGTAGAGGGAGGGAAGTTGTTGTGGCACGGCGTGAGAGACTGAAGTGTGTTACCAGTCCGGTCCGGCCCGTTCCTGATCCCCAGTTAAGGCCAGTGGTGTGTGTTCCGGTACGGACCGGCCTGTTCCTACTCCACGCACCAGGTCCACGATGTGCGTCGCCAGCCCGGCCCGGCCTGTTCCGGCCACTGCACCAGGGATACGGTGCGCGTCGCCAGCCCAGCCCGGCCTGTTCCTGCTCCACGCACGAATCCCACGGGGTGCGTCACCAGCCCAGCCCGGCCTGTTCCTGCTCCACGCACGAATCCTACGGGGTGCGGCACCAGTCCAGCCCGGCCTGTTCCTGCTCCACGCACGAATCCTACGGGGTGCGTCACCAGTCCAGCCCGGCCTGTTCCTGCTCCACGCACGAAGCCTACGGGTGCGTCGCCAGCCGGCCAGAGTCTGCCGTCTGCCCAATGGCGCCTGAACTGGCCGTCTGCCCAACGGCGCCTGAACTGCCCGTCTGCCCAACGGGCGCTTGAACTGCCCGTCTGCCCTATGGCGTCTGAACTGCCCGTCTGCCAAGCTCTGCATAAGCCGCCCGGTCTGTACTGAGCCTGCAAAGCCGCCCGTCTGCCATGAGCCTTCAGAGCCGTCCGCCAGACCGGAGCCGCTAGAGCCTTCCGCCAGACAGGAGCCGCTAGAGCCTTCCGCCAGACAGAATCATACACCAGCTATGGAATCAGCAGGAGCCGACGCAGCCCATACTAGACTGGAAGCCCAGGTTCGGGGCCAGCAAGAGCAGCTCCTGCAGATGGGAGCCGCCCTGCTGGAGGTGATGACCGCAATCCGAGGCTGGGGTCCGCTCCACCGCCAGCCGCCCAGCCAGCACCATCAGCCAGCCACGAGCAGCCAGATCCGTCAACCAGCCATGAGCAGCCAGATCCGTCAGCCAGCCACGAGCAGCCAGATCCGTCAGCCAGCCATGAGCAGCCAGATCCGTCAGCCAGCCATGAGCAGCCAGATCCGTCAGCCAGCCATGAGCAGCCAGATCCGTCAGCCAGCCATGAGCAGCCAGATCCGTCAGCCAGCCACGAGCAGCCAGACCCGTCAGCCAGCCATGAGCAGCCAGATCCGTCAGCCAGCCATGAGCAGCCAGATCCGTCAGCCAGCCACGAGCAGCCAGACCCGTCAGCCAGCCATGAGCAGCCAGATCCGCCAGCCAGCCATGAGCAGCCAGATCCGTCAGCCAGCCATGAGCAGCCAGATCCGTCAGCCAGCCATGAGCAGCCAGATCCGTCAGCCAGCCATGAGCCGTCCAGCCAGGATCCGCCAGAGCCGTCCAGCCAGGATCTGCCAGAGCCGGTCCAGCCAGGATCCGCCAGAGCCGTCCTGCCAGGATCCGCCAGAGCCGTCTAGCCAGGATCCGCCAGAGCCGTCTAGCCAGGATCCGCCAGAGCCGTCCAGCCAGGATCCGCCAGAGCCGTCCAGCCAGGATCCGCCAGAGCCGCCCAGCCAGGATCCGCCAGAGCCGTCTAGCCAGGATCCGCCAGAGCCGTCTAGCCAGGATCCGCCAGAGCCGTCCAGCCAGGATCCGCCAGAGCCGTCCAGCCAGGATCCGCCAGAGCCGTCCAGCCAGGATCCGCCAGAGCCGTCCAGCAAGGATCCGCCAGAGCCGTCCAGCCAGGATCCGCCAGAGCCGTCCAGCCCGGATCCGCCAGCCAGCCAGGATCAGCCAGAGCCAACCAGCCAGGATCCGCCATTCAGTCCGGAGCTGCCCCTTAGTCCGGTGCTGCCCCTAGTCCGGTGCTGCCCCTTAGCCCGGTGCTGCCCCTTAGTCCGGTGCTGCCCCTTAGCCCGGTGCTGCCCCTTAGCCCGGTGCTGCCCCTTAGTCCGGTGCTGCCCCTGAGTCCGGTGATGCCTCTTAGTCCAGTGCTGCCCCTTAATCCTGTGGGGTTTAGTTGGGGGGTGGTCATTTGGAGGAGGCTACGTAAGCGGGTAGTGACTATGGTGGGGTGGGGACCACGACCAGTGCCAGAGCCGCCACCATGGACAGACGCCCACCCAGACCCTCCCTAGACTGTATGCTGGTGCGCCCGGAGTTCGCACCTTTAGGGGGGGGTACTGTGACACTCTGGCTCCATGGACTTTGATTATTGAGCCAGGGTTGTTCATTTTCTTTTGGGTGTATTTCTATGTTGGTTTCTAGGTGTTCATTTCTATGTTGTGGTGGTTCTTGATTATTCATGTGACTCCCAATCGGAGGTAACGAGTGACAGCTGTCGGCTCGTTATCTCTGATTGGGAGCCATATTTAAACTGTTGTGGTTTCACTGTGTGTTTGTGGGTTTTTGTTCCATGTTTCTGTCAGTGTTACAGAGGACTTCACTATCGTCATTTGTTGTTTTTTCGTGGTTGCTTTATTAAATAAAGTCATCATGTTCACTCCACGCGCTGCGTATTGGTCCGCTTCTTCAGACGGTCGTGACATTGGGGATGACCAGTGAGATATACCTGCTGGAGCGCATACTACGGGTGGGTGTTGCTATGGTGACCAATGAGCTAAGATAAGGCGGGGATTTGCCTAGCAGTGATTTATAGATGGCCTGGAGCCAGTGGGTTTGGCAACGAATATGTAGTGAGGACCAGCCAACAAGAGTGTACAGGTCACAGTGGTGGGTAGTATATGGGGCTTTGGTGACAAAACGGATGGCACTGTGATAGACTACATCCAATTTGCTGAGTAGAGTGTTGGAGGGTATTTTGTAAATGACATCGCCGAAGTCAAGGATCGGTAGGATAGTCAGTTTTACGAGGGCATGTTTGGCAGCATGAGTGAAGGAGGCTTTGTTGCGAAATAGGAAGCCGATTCTAGATTTCACTTTGGATTGGAGATGCTTAATGTGAGTCTGGAAGGAGAGTTTACAGTCTAACCAGACACCTAGGTATTTGTAGTTGTCCACATACTCTAGGTCAGACCCATCGAGAGTAGTGATTCTAGTCGAGTGGGCGGGTGCCAGCAGCGTTCGATTGAAGAGCATGTATTAAGTTTTACTAGTGTTTAAGAACAGTTGGAGGCTACGGAAGGAGTGTTGTATGGCTGTCACGTTCGTTCATAGACGGGTCAGACCAAGGCGCAGCGTGATATGCATACATGTTTATTTTAAACTTAATAAACAATGACAAAACAATAAACCAACGAAACGTGACGTCCAAAGGTAACACACAATAAACCTCACACGGAACAAGATCCCACCACACCTAATTGCCAATAGGCTGCCTAAGTATGCTCCCCAATCAGAGACAACGAGCGACAGCTGCCTCTGATTGGGAAACACACCCGGCCAAACATAGAACTACAAAACCTAGATCACAAACATAGAAAATACAACATAGAAAATCACACCCTGACTCAACAAATAAGAGTCCCCAGAGTCAGGGCGTGACAGTACCCCCCCCCCCCCAAAGGTGCGGACTCCGACCGCACAACCTTTACTTAACAGGGTAGGGGCCAGGTGGGCATTCCGCCTCGGAGGCGGATCCGGCTCCGGGCGAGACAACCACGTATTCTCCGCCTCCTTGTTGCGCCCCTGGTCTGGTCTGGACCTCGGCGCGCTGCTTCCCCTCTCCTTCCTCCCACTATACTCCAAGCCCTGTCTGGACCCTGGTGTGGGAGACCCCGAACCTGGAGAGGGGCTGACGTCTGGGTCTGGACTGGAGCCGCTGACCAGAGCTGGACCGGGCACCGGTGGAGCGGACTGCTCAGGCTCCGGACTGGAGGCGCTGACCGGAGCTGGACTGGGCACCGGTGGAGCGGACTGCTCTGGCTCCGGAGTGGAGCCGCTGACCGGAGCTGGACTGGACCCCGGTGGAGTGGACTGCTCTGGCTCCGGAGTGGAGCAGCTGACCGGAGCTGAATCAGGCACCGGTGGAGCGGACTGCTCTGGCTCCGGACTGGAGCAGCTGACCGGAGCTGGATCAGGCACCGGTGAAGCGGACTGCTCTGGCTCCAGACTAGAGAAACTGACCGGAGCTTGATCAGGCACCGGTGGAGCGGACTGCTCTGGCTCCGGACTGGAGCTGCTGACTGGTGCCGGACCAGGCACTGGTGGAACGGGCACGGGCCGTGCCGGACTGGACACACTCACCACTGGTCTGGTGCGAGGAGCAGGCACGGGCCGAACCGGACTAGGAACATGCACCACTGTCTTGGTGCGAGGAGCAGGAACGGGCCGAACCGGACAAGGAACATGCACCACTGGCTTGGTGCGAGGAGCAGGAATGGGCCGGCCGGACTGGCGACACGCACCACTGGCTTGGCGCGAGGAGCGGGAACAGGCCGGGCCGGCCTGGCGACGCGCACCACTGGCTTGGTGCGAGGAGCAGGAACAGGCTGGGCCGGGCTGGCGACGCGCACCACTGCCTTGGTGCGAGGAGCAGGAACAGGCCGGGCCGGGCTGGCGACGCGCACCACTGGCTTGGTGCGAGGAGCAGGAACAGGCCGGGCCGGGCTGGCGACGCACACCTCTGGCTTGGTGCGAGGAGCAGGAACAGTCCGGGCCGGGCTGGCGACGCGCACCTCTGGCTTGGTGCGAGGAGCAGGAACAGTCCGGGCCGGACTGGCGACGCGCACCACTGGCTTGGTGCGAGGAGCAGGAACAGGCAGGGCCGGGCTGGCGACACGCACCACTGGCTTGGTGCGAGGAACAGGAACAGGCCGGGCCGTACTGGGAACAAGCACCACTGGCTTAGTGCGGGGAGCAGGTACGGGCCGGACTGGACTGGCGACACGCACCACTTGCTTGGTGCGAGGAGCGGGACTGGGTTCCTTTATTAATCCCCGCTCCTTCTGCTGCCTAACCAGCTCCTCTCGCCGTGCCTCTACACTTTCCTTCTCCCTTTTAGCCTCCTGTAGTGCCTCCCTCTGACCGAATAACTCCTGCTCCCTCTGAACCAATAGCCCCCGTAACATGGTGGCCTCCTCTCCTAACCTGCAGATTCGCCCTTCCACAGTCTCCTGCTGCCTCGTCATCCACCCCGTGTGCCCCCCGCAAAAATTATTGGGGTTGCCTCTCGGGTCTCCGTCGTCGGCACGGTTGGCGCCGTTTCTCCTCTCCTACCTGGGCATCAACCTTCATCGCTTCCTGATAACGGACGGCCTCCTCCTCAGTAATTCTCCCCCAACTGAGGAGGACATCTACTAAAGTTACCTCCCGTTGAATCCCCGGCTTTTGCTCCTTCTGGGCACGCTGCTTGGTCCTTGTTTGGTGGGATCTTCTGTCACGTTCGTTCATAGATGGGTCAGACCAAGGCGCAGCGTGATATGCATACATGTTTATTTTAAACTTAATAATCAACGACAAAACAATAAACCAACGAAACGTGACGTCCAAAGGTAACACACAACAAACCTCACACGGAACAAGATCCCACCACACCTAATTGCCAATAGGCTGCCTAAGTATGCTCCCCAATCAGAGACAATGAGCGACAGCTGCCTCTGATTGGGAAACACACCCGGCCAAACATAGAACTACAAAACCTAGATCACAAACATAGAAAATACAACATAGAAAATCACACCCTGACTCAACAAATAAGAGTCCCCAGAGTCAGGGCGTGACAATGGCATTGAAGCTCGTTTGGAGGTTTGTTAACACAGTGTCCAATGAAGGGCCAGATGTATACAAAATGGTGTCGTCTGCGTACAGGTGGATCTGAGAGTCACCAGCAGCAAGCGCGACATCATTGATATACACGGAGAAAAGAGTCGGCCCAAGAATTGAACCCTGTGGCACCCCCATAGAGACTGCCATAGGTCCAGACAACAGGCCCTCCGATTGGACACATTGAACTCTATCTGAGAAGTAGTTGGTGAACCAGGCGAGGCAGTCATTTGAGAAACCAAGGCTATTTAGTCTGCCAATAAGAATGCGGTGGTTGACAGAGTCGAAAGCCTTGGCCAGGTCGATGAAGACGGCTGCACAGTACTGTCTATTATTGATTGTGGTTATAATATCGTTTAGGACCTTGAGCGTGGCTGAGGTGCACCCATGACCAGCTCGGAAACCGGATAGCATAGCGGAGAAGGTACGATGGGATTCGAAATGGTCGGTGATCTGTTTGTTAACTTGGCGTTCAAAAACTTTCGAAAGGCAGGGCAGGACCATGACTCCAAGGTTCAAGGACAATTAAAGGTCCAATGCAGCCGCTTTTTATCTCAATATCAAATCATTTCTGGGTAACAATTTATTAACTTACTGTGATTATTTTCAATGAAAATGGTCAAATAAGGAACAAAAATAGCTTCTTAGCAAAGAGCAATTTTTCAAGCAAGAATTTTGCTAGGACTGTCTGGGAGTGGTCTAATTGGATGAGCCAAATGGGAGGGATATTACATTTACATTTTAGTCATTTAGCGTTGGAGTATGTGAGTATGTGCGTGTGTGCTGGTCTGGCATCTGTTGTGGGGGGGGGGGGATGTTGGGGGGTATGGGATGGACCGCGGGAATTATTTGCTAGGATAATAATTGCTTGTCAATGAATTAAATGTAATACAATGGCAATCCTGGTTATATGTTAGAATCCTATGCGTGAACTGCCGACATTATTACGCATATTAATTGATAATGATGGAAAATAGGATATGCATAATAAAAATAATAATAATAGTTATATAGATATATATACAGTGGGGAAAAAAAGTATTTAGTCAGCCACCAATTGTGCAAGTTCTCCCACTTAAAAAGATGAGAGAGGCCTGTCATTTTCATCATAGGTACACGTCAACTATGACAGACAAATTGAGAATTTTTTTTCCAGAAAATCACATTGTAGGATTTTTAATGAATTTATTTGCAAATTATGGTGGAAAATAAGTATTTGGTCACCTACAAACAAGCAAGATTTCTGGCTCTCACAGACCTGTAACTTCTTCTTTAAGAGGCTCCTCTGTCCTCCACTCGTTACCTGTATTAATGGCACCTGTTTGAATTTGTTATCAGTATAAAAGACACCTGTCCACAACCTCAAACAGTCACACTCCAAACTCCACTATGGTCAAGACCAAAGAGCTGTCAAAGGACACCAGAAACAAAATTGTAGACCTGCACCAGGCTGGGAAGACTGAATCTGCAATAGGTAAGCAGCTTGGTTTGAAGAAATCAACTGTGGGAGCAATTATTAGGAAATGGAAGACATACAAGACCACTGATAATCTCCCTCGATCTGGGGCTCCACGCAAGATCTCACCCCGTGGGGGTCAAAATGATCACAAGAACGGTGAGCAAAAATCCCAGAACCACACGGGGGGACCTAGTGAATGATCTGCAGAGAGCTGGGACCAAAGTAACAAAGCCTACCATCAGTAACACACTACTCCGCCAGGGACTCAAATCCTGCATTGCGAGACGTGTCCCCCTGCTTAAGCCAGTACATGTCCAGGCCCGTCTGAAGTTTGCTAGAGTGCATTTGGATGATCCAGAAGAGGATTGGGAGAATGTCATATGGTCAGATGAAACCAAAATATAACTTTTTGATAAAAACTCAACTCATCGTGTTTGGAGGACAAAGAATGCTGAGTTGCATCCAAAGAACACCATACCTACTGTGAAGCATGGGGGTGGAAACTTCATGCTTTGGGGCTGTTTTTCTGCAAAGGGACCAGGACGACTGATCCGTGTAAAGGAAAGAATGAATGGGGCCATGTATCGTGAGATTTTGAGTGAAAACCTCCTTCCATCAGCAAGGGCATTGAAGATGAAACGTGGCTGGGTCTTTTAGCATGACAATGATCCCAAACACACCTCCCGGGCAACGAAGGAGTGGCTTCGTAAGAAGCATTTCAAGGTCCTGGAGTGGCTCTAGCCAGTCTCCAGATCTCAACTCCATAGAAAATCTTTGGAGGGAGTTGAAAGTCCGTGTTGCCCAGCGACAGCCCCAAAACATCACTGCTCTAGAGGAGATCTGCATGGAGGAATGGGCCAAAATACCAGCAACAGTGTGTGAAAACCTTGTGAAGACTTACAGAAAACGTTTGACCTGTGTCATTGCCAACAAGGGGTATATAACAAAGTATTGAGAAACTTTTGTTATTGACCAAATACTTATTTTCCACCATAATCTACAAATAAATTCATAAAAAATCCTACAATGTGATTTTCTGGAATATTTTTTCGCATTTTGTCTGTCATAGTTGACATGTACCTATGATGAAAATTACAGGCCTCTCTCATCTTTTTAAGTGGGAGAACTTGCACAATTGGTGGCTGACTAAATACTTTTTTTCCCCACTGTATATAGAGGTAAAAACATTGGAAATGCTTTTGGCGGTTAACCTGCTTCTGTTTTGTGGGTGGCACTGTGTGCTGTTATCGATGGATGGGTCCTGGCCTCTCGGGGCCTTAGGGATACGGAGGGACGTGGGTGGGATGCTGATCACTGGGATGACGGCTCAACTTGGGATGGGGAGGGGCTTTAGCGGGGGAATTAGTGGAGAACAATTGAAGGGTTACTCCGTAGCAATGCAAATATCACGGTACAGCTATATGGACACTCAATCATTACGCTATTTTTTATTGATAAATTTACAAACATATATAATGATAAATAGACTTGAAACTTGTATCTCATTATGGTGTATGGTGAAATAAGTATAGCCAGTTATAATTGTAATGGCTTAGCTGATAATAACAAAGAAGAACAATATTTACATGGCTCAAAGAGAAGGAATATAATATCTATTGTATACAGGAAACTCATTCAACAATTCGAGATGAAGTAGCGTGGAAAAAAGAATGGGGGGAAATATACTTCTCCCATGGGCAAAGAAATTCAAAAGGGGTGATGATATTAATTAATAGTAATTTCGATCCAAATGTGCAAATTGTCCAAATAGATACGCAAGGTAGATGGATTATTTTAAATATGGTATTGGACCATAAACAGATATGGCTCATTAACCTTTACGGACCAAATAATGATGATCCACAATTCTTTGACAATATATATAATAAATTATCAAGCCTGCAAGCAACTCAAGACAATATTATTATGGTGGGGGGATTATAATACTGTTTTAAATAGCTCAATGGACCGAAAAGGAAATCACACCACAAACAATCACCCACATGCTCTTAAGGAAATTGTGAATGTCATGGATACATTAGAACTAGTAGATATATGGAGGCTTAAATATGCTGATCTAGTGAGATATACATGGCGGAGACTGAATCAAGCTAGTCGTCTTGACTTCTTTCTTATCTCATTCTCGTTGGCACCAAAAGTAAAAAAAGTGTTGATAGGGGACAGAATGCGGTCGGACCATCATATAATAGGCATATACATTACTCTGACTGAATTTCCACGTGGGCGAGGATATTGGAAATTTAATCAAAGCCTATTAGATGATAATTTATTTATAATTAGAACAAAGGAATTTATAACTGACTTTTTCCAACATAACATAGGTACAGCGAATCCCCTTATTGTATGGGACACCTTTAAATGTGCCTTTAGAGGCCATGCAATTCAGTACTCATCTCGAAAACAAAAGCAATTTAGGTCAAAAGAGTTTATACTAAGAAAGGAAATAGAAAGTCTAACAGAACAGATAGATGGCAATAAAAACTGTAACATAGAGGCTCAGAATAAATTAGAGGAAAAACAAAAAAGAAATGGAAAAACTTATTCAAGAAAGATCAAGTGTAATATATTATAAAAATAAAGCAAACTGGATGGAATATGGGGAAAAATGCACAAAATTCTTTTTTAATCTTCAACATAGGAATGCTACCAAAAAGAACTTAATGAAACTAGTTACAATTGACGGAGTCACCCATAATTCACCTAATGATATTTTGAAGGAAGAAACAAAGTATTTTAAGCATATGTTTTCTTTTCAGTCGCCTCCATCTCCTCTAACTGAAGCTAATTGTAGAGATTTTTTTCTATTGATAATGTCAAATTAACAGCCACACAGAAAGACTCATGTGAAGGTGAAATTACAGAGGAGGAACTTCTGGATGCAATTAAAGACTTTAAGTCGGGGAAAACTCCAGGGTTGGATGGCATACCAATCGAGGTATACCAAACCTTTTTTGATATACTAAGAGGACCGTTATTAGCATGTTTTAACCACTCCTATGTAAATGGTAGATTATCTGACACTCAAGAAGAAGGTCTGATCTCATTATTACTGAAACAGGATACAAGTGGAAAATATAAAGATCCAGTCCATTTACAAAATTGGAGGCCCCTTACACTTCAGTGTTGTGATGCAAAAATCCTAGCAAAATGTATAGCGCATAGAATTAAAAAGGTATTGTCGGATATTATTCATTCTAATCAGACAGGTTTTTACATGGAAGATACATTGGAGATAATATAAGGCAAGTATTGGAAACAATAGAACACTATGGAAAATATGGGAAACCAGGCCTGCTATTCATAGCAGACTTCGAAAAGGCATTTGATAAAGTTCGACTGGAATTTATATATAAATGCCTGGAGCATTTCAATTTTGGAGAATCTCTTATAAAATGGGTCAAAATCATGTATAGTAACCCTAGGTGTAAAATAGTAAATAATGGCTATTTCTCAGAAAGTTTTAAACTATCAAGAGGAGTGAAACAAGGTTGTCCACTATCGGCATATCTATTTATTGTGGCCATCGAGATGTTAGCTATTAAAATCAGATCCAATAATAATATCAGGGGATTAGAAATACAGGGCTTAAAAACAAAGGTGTCATTGTACGCAGATGATTCATGTTTTCTTTTAGATCCACAACTAGAATCCCTCCACAGCCTCATAGAGGATCTAGATACATTTTCTAACCTCTCTGGATTAAAACCAAATTATGACAAATGTACTATATTACGTATTGGATCACTAAAAAATACAATTTTTACATTACCATGTAGTTTACCAATAAAATGGTCTGATGGTGATGTGGATATACTCGGAATACATATCCCAAAGGAAATAAATGATCTCACATCAATACATTTTAATAGAAAGTTAGCAAAAATAGATAAGATCTTACTACCATGGAAAGTAAAATACCTGTCAATTTGTGGAAAAATCAGCCTGATTAACTCTTTAGTATTATCCCAGTTTACCTATTTGCTTATGGTCTTGCCTACGCCTAGCAAACAGTTTTTTAAAATATATGAGAAAAAAATATTCAATTTTATTTGGAACGGCAAGCCAGACAAAATTAAAAGAGCATATTTATATAATGAATATGAATTCAGAGGACAGAAATTATTAAATATTAAAGCATTAGACCTATCACTAAAATCTTCAGTCATCCAAAAGTTATACTTAAATCCGAACTGGTTCTCAAGCAAATTAGTAAAATTGTCTCACCCACTGTTCAAGAAAGGCCTTTTTCTCTTTATTCAGATTACAATCTCTCACTTTCAGTTATTTGAAAAGGAAATAATCTCCCAAATGTCACTATTTCTAAAACAAGCCATAGAAAGTTGGTTGCAATTTCAATTTAATCCTCCAGAAACGACAGAACAAATAATGCAACAAATATTGTGGTTAAATTCAAATATACTAATTGACAAAAAACCTTTATTTTTTGACAGAATGTTTAAAAAGGTATAATCTTCGTAAATGATATCATCGGTAGGACTGGTGGAGTTATGTCGCACATGCAGCTAACAAAAACATATGGAAATGTCTGCTCTACCCAAAATTACAACCAAATAATTGCAGCCTTACCGCAAAGTGGAAGAGGAAAGTTGAAGGGGGAGAAAGTAAGGAACTTGTCTGTCGGCCTTGCATTAAAGAACATAATTGGTTAAGGAAAACTGTGATAAATAAAAAAGTATATCAGTTTCACTTAAGGACCAAAGGATTGACAGCCGTCCCATATAGATTGCAAAATAGTTGGGAAGAGATCTTTGACGTACCAATCCCATGGCATAGTGTTTATGAACTGACACGCAAAACGACACCGGATTCAAAAAATTAGAATCTTTCAATTTAAATTATTATATAAAATTCTTGCTACCAATAGAATGTTATTTATATGGGGGATACAATCTTCACAGCTCTGCAGATTTTGCTGTGAAGAGATAGAATCATTAGATCATTTGTTTTGGTTCTGTCCATTTGTAGCTTGTTTTTGGACACAGGTCCAGGAATGGCTAAAGGATTGCAATATTTACCTGGAACTAACCTTGCAGATAGCATTACTGGGTGATCTGAAAAGTCATAGTCAATCAATCAATAATATAATAATACTTTTAGCAAAAATGTTTATTTTTAATTCACAATCTGTAGAAGCAATGAGAATATAAAGGTTCAGAACTTTTGTAAAACATCACAGTATGGTTGAAATATATATGGCAAATAGAAATCCTATATGGATGGTGTTAAGAGATAGATGGGAGGTATTGAATAGAGTTGAAGGATGGGACTAATAACAAATAACAACAAATAATAACAAAGATAGCTAATAATGTAAGCATACTGTGTCCATAATAAGTATATAGGTTGTATGTTGGGAGCTTTTGGGAAAGAGCACAGTTAGAAAGATATGGCATTTAGAAGCAAACCGGATGGACATCATGAAAATGATCGGAGAGGTTGAGAGTAGAAGAAGTTCAGGAGCAAAAAAATAAATAAATATATATATATATATATATATATATATATATGGATATAGAATTATTGTAAAATTAACTCTGTCCATAAGGTGTAGATAGTAATTATAGACCGGAAGTAGAGGCCTGGGCGTTGTTGTTCACTAATTTACTCCAAGTAGGGAAAGGATGGTGGGGTTGAAAAGTAATAAAGGGGAATATATATATATAAAAAATAAAAAAAACATGGGGGATTGGAAGTGATGCAGACAATTACATTGATAGAAGATACAATCTATCTGCAATATTAAGCTGATCCATCCCCCCCCAAAAAAAATAATAAAATAAATAAATAAATAAATAAATAAATAAAAGGATTTTGCTAGGACTGTCTGGGAGTGGTCTAATTGGATGAGCCAAATGGGAGGGATATTACATTTACATTTTAGTCATTTAGCAGACGCTCTTATCCAGAGCGACTTACAGTTAGTGAATACATATATTTTTTTTATACTGGCCCCCCGTGGGAATCGAACCCACAACCCTGGCGTTGCAAACGCCATGCTCTATCAACTGAGCTACATCCCTGCCGGCCATTCCCTCCCCTACCCTGGACGACGCTGGGCCAATTGTGCGCCGCCCATTTCGTGAAGTACTGCGCCCTGTGCATTTGTTCGATGATGGTTGGGATGAGGGGTAAAGGATTGCTGAACTTAACGGTGGCTTTGTTCAGTGTTCGATAATCAATGCAGGGGCACAGTCCCCCATCTTTCTTCATAACAAAAAAGAAGCTAGAGGAGGCTGGTGACGTAGAGGGGCGGATAAAACCCTGATGAAGGCTCTCCTGTACGTAGGACTCCATGGCTTCGGTTTCCGTGTTGGAGATGGAATAGATGTGTCCTCTCGGAAGAACTGCATCAGACAGCAGGTCAACGGCACAGTCCCAGGGGTGATGAGGAGGCAGGTGTGTAGCTTGGGTCTTAGAGAAAACCCCAGTCTAGGGCCCTTCCGGTCAGTGCCGGGATGACTGTGGCAACCCTGTCTCTCTCGGAGACAGCCTAGGTGTAGCGAGCGAGGTACAGGTCGCATTGCAGAAGGAATCCCTTGCATCTCGCTGGCGCACCGTCAAAGCACTCCGGGAGGGACAGGGGTATTCCGCGGACCGGCTCAGATGGAACGCAGGTAGTGGTGGTATGGGGGCTGGTGCCGGATCCGGTGCTGGAGACTGGAGGGACTCCAACTGCAGGGTGGTTGCCAGCACGCTGTCCATGGCGCTGTCGAGTCTGGAGAGACAGTCCTCGTGATGCTGGACTGTCTCCACGATGGTCGCCAGCTCTGCCTTTCCCGCTGTCTCCATTTTTATGGGTTGATTATTCTGTCACGTTGTATAATGATTAGAAGACAGGTGCAGGAATACGTATTAGGGGTTTTATTTACTCCACCCAACACAAGGTACATCATCAAAAACGATGGGGACGAAGCCCAAAAACAAACACGTATATACAGTTGAAGTTGGAAGTTTAGATACACTTAGGTTGGAGTTATTAAAACTCGTTTTTCAACCACTCCACAAATGTCTTGTTAACAAACTATAGTTTTGGCATGTCATGAGTGCAGCCAGGATAGTCATGGCTAGAAGGGATCCATCCAGCTTTTGTCAAATGAACGTCAAAAGAGAATGATGTTGGTGGTGAAACCTGGACTGCCAATGCTCATGGGTGGAACTTGCGCTCCGTGCGTGATACTGTCTGTGTCCGCCATCGTTGTCACTGACACTGCGGTGAAGAACAACGAACACAGTGCCAATATCTTCACTTTTCTTACTGGAGAACTTGGTCTTACTGAGGACAGGATCGTGATCAGGTTCTATGCACTGGAGCCACATCAGGTCGGAAAGGAAGGAACTGTTATGAGTTACCTGTAGGAGGCACTATGGACGACAGAGTGACTTCAAGCAGCCATTCCACAACAGTTGCCATCGGCGAGAACAAACCCTGCCAGTGGATTTCCACCACTCAATTGGACATGAGTGCCACATGTCATCATTAAGACTTGTATTGCATTTTATCATAATGGAATTTGATCCCATGGAATTTGACCCAATGACACTATGCCCTGGAACCAGGACTTGTTCATTTCAATTACTGTACATGTCTGCAATAGTAAACCAGGGATGTAGCTCAGTTGGTAGAGCATGGCGTTTGCAACACCAGGGTTGTGGGTTTGATTCCTACGGGGGGTATGAAAAAATAATATATGCACTCACTAACTGTAAGTCGGTCTGGATAAGAGCGTCTGCTAAATGACGTAAAATGTAAATGTAAAAAATGGTTAGGACATCTACTTTGTGCTAAAGGTGGCTATTTGAACAATCTCAAATATAAAATATATTTTTACTTGTTTAACACTTTTTTGGTTACTACATGATTCCATATGTGTTATTTCATAGTTTTGATGTCTTCACGATTATTGTACAATGTAGAAAATAGTAAACATAGAGAAAAACCCTGGAATGAGTAGGTGTGTCCAAACTTTTGACTGGTACAGTATATAGAAGAAGAGTAAAGGGTGAAGTACTGTATCTGGCCACTGCAGACTCTGTATGAGCATATCATCCTTTACAGCAAAGAATCTACCTGGTCACACTGTGCATGGAAGTCATAGAGTTCCTACAGATCTCTCATCCGGATTGGCTACATCTGAAAGTCTAGCATAGCCTCTAAATATTACAATATGCAATGAATTCATGAAATTGAATCATATTGAAGAATAGAGAGAGGGATTACCAAATAATGTGGGATATCAAAGAGTTGTGGACCACAGACACACACACACACACACACACACACTGAAACAGTTGGTGAATTGATTAAGTCCTCCAGTCTCTTTGGCTTCACACACTAACAAGCACGTGGAGAGATTGAAATCAAGATGGCTGGAGAGTTAAATGGCACTTTTCGAGATCCACCTCTCTTTTTTTTTTCTTTTTTTTTTTTTTTAGGGGGGGGTAGATCAGCTCAATATTGCAGATAGATTGTAACTTCCATCAATGTAATTGTCTGCATCACTTCCAATCCCCCATGTTTATATATATATATATATAAACATGGGGGATTGGAAGTGATACAGACAATTACATATATACATACATAAACATATATACACTGCTCAAAAAAATTAAGGGAACACTTAAACAACACAATGTAACTCCAAGTCAATCACACTTCTGTGAAATCAAACTGTCCACTTAGGAAGCAACACTGATTGACAATAAATGTCACATGCTGTTGTGCAAATGGAATAGAAAACAGGTGGAAATGATAGGCAATTAGCAAGACACCCCCAATAAAGGACTGGTCTTGCAGGTGGTGACCACAGACCACTTCTCAGTTCCTATGCTTCCTGGTTGATGTTTTGGTCACTTTTGAATGCTGGCGGTGCTTTCACTCTAGTGGTAGCATGAGACGGAGTCTACAACCCACACAAGTGGCTCAGGTAGTGCAGCTCATCCAGGATGGCACATCAATGCGAGCTGTGGCAAGAAGGTTTGCTGTGTCTGTCAGCGTAGTGTCCAGAGCATGGAGGCGCTACCAGGAGACAGGCCAGTACATCAGGAGACGTGGAGGAGGCCGTAGGAGGGCAACAACCCAGCAGCAGGACTGCTACCTCCACCTTTGTGCAAGGAGGAGCAGGAGGAGCACTGCCAGAGCCCTGCAAAATGACCTCCAGCAGGCCACAAATGTGCATGTGTCTGCTCAAACGGTCAGAAACAGACTCCATGAGGGTGGTATGAGGGCCCGACGTCCACAGGTGGGGGTTGTGCTTACAGCCCAACACCGTGCAGGACGTTTGGCATTTGCCAGAGAACACCAAGATTGGCAAATTCGCCACTGGCGCCCTGTGCTCTTCACAGATGAAAGCAGGTTCACACTGAGCACGTGACAGACGTGACAGAGTCTGGAGACGCCGTGGAGAACGTTCTGCTGCCTGCAAAATCCTCCAGCATGACCGGTTTGGCGGTGGGTCAGTCATGGTGTGGGGTGGCATTTCTTTGGGGGCCGCACAGCCCTCCATGTGCTCGCCAGAGGTAGCCTGACTGCCATTAGGTACCGAGATGAGATCCTCAGACCCCTTGTGAGACCATATGCTGGTGCGGTTGGCCCTGGGTTCCTCCTAATGCAAGACAATGCTAGACCTCATGTGGCTGGAGTGTGTCAGCAGTTCCTGCAAGAGGAAGGCATTGATGCTATGGACTGGCCCGCCCGTTTCCCAGACCTGAATCCAATTGAGCACATCTGGGACATCATGTCTCGCTCCATCCACCAAAGCCACGTTGCACCACAGACTGTCCAGGAGTTGGCGGATGCTTTAGTCCAGGTCTGGGAGGAGATCCCTCAGGAGACCATCCGCCACCCCATCAGGAGCATGCCCAGGCGTTGTAGGGAGGTCATACAGGCACGTGGAGGCCACACACACTACTGAGCCTCATTTTGACTTGTTTTAAGGACATTACATCAAAGTTCGATCAGCCTGTAGTGTGGTTTTCCACTTTAATTTTGAGGGTGACTCCAAATCCAGACCTCCATGGGTTGATACATTTGATTTCCATTGATAATTTTTGTGTGATTTTGTTGTCAGCACATTCAACTATGTAAAGAAAAAAGTATTTAATAAGATTATTTCATTCATTCATGGAAAATAAGTATTTCGTCACCTACAAACAAGCAAGATTTCTGGCTCTCACAGACCTGTAACTTCTTCTTTAAGAGGCTCCTCTGTCCTCCACTCGTTACCTGTATTAATGGCACCTGTTTGAACTTGTTATCAGTATAAAAGACACCTGTCCACAACCTCAAACAGTCACACTCCAAACTCCACTATGGCCAAGACCAAAGAGCTGTCAAAGGACACCAGAAACAAAATTGTAGACCTGCACCATGCTGGGAAGACTGAATCTGCAATAGGTAAGCAGCTTGGTTTGAAGAAATCAACTGTGGGAGCAATTATTAGGAAATGGAAGACATACAAGACCACTGATAATCTCCCTCGATCTGGGGCTCCATGCAAGATCTCACCCTGTGGGGTCAAAATGATCACAAGAATGGTGAGCAAAAATCCCAGAACCACACGGGGGGACCTAGTGAATGACCTGCAGAGAGCTGGGACCAAAGTAACAAAGCCTACCATCAGTAACACACTACGCCGCCAGGGACTCAAATCCTGCAGTGCCAGACGTGTCCCCCTGCTTAAGCCAGTACATGTCCAGGCCCGTCTGAAGTTTGCTAGAGTGCATTTGGATGATCCAGAAGAGGATTGGGATAATGTCATATGGTCAGATGAAACCAAAATATAACTTTTTGGTAAAAACTCAACTCGTCGTGTTTGGAGGACAAAGAATGCTGAGTTGCATCCAAAGAACACCATACCTACTGTGAAGCATGGGGGTGGAAACATCATGCTTTGGGGCTGTTTTTTCACAAAGGGACCAGGACGACTGATCCGTGTAAAGGAAAGAATGAATGGGGCCATGTATCGTGAGATTTTGAGTGAAAACCTCCTTCCATCAGCAAGGGCATTGAAGATGGCTGGGTCTTTCAGCATGACAATGATCCCAAACACACCGCCCGGGCAACGAAGGAGTGGCTTCGTAAGAAGCATTTCAAGGTCCTGGAGTGGCCTAGCCAGTCTCCAGATCTCAACCCCATAGAAAATCTTTGGAGGGAGTTGAAAGTCCGTGTTGCCCAGCGACAGCCCCAAAACATCACTGCTCTAGAGGAGATCTGCATGGAGGAATGGGCCAAAATACCAGCAACAGTGTGTGAAAACCTTGTGAAGACTTACAGAAAACGTTTGACCTGTGTCATTGCCAACAAAGGGTATATAACAAAGTATTGAGAAACTTTTGTTATTGACCAAATACTTATTTTCCACCATAATTTGCAAATAAATTCATTAAAAATCCTACAATGTGATTTTCTGGAATTTTATTTCTAATTTTGTCTGTCATAGTTGACGTGTACCTATGATGAAAATTACATGCCTCTCTCATCTTTTTAAGTGGGAGAACTTGCACAATTGGTGGCTGGCTAAATACTTTTTTCCCCCACTGTATATGCCATATCTTTCTAACTGTGCTCCTTCACAAAAGCTCCCAACCTACAACCCATACACTTATTATGGACACAGCGTGCCTACATTATTAGTTATCTTTTTATTGTTTGTTGTTAGTTGTTATTAGTCCCATCCTTCAATTCCATTCAACACCTCCCATCTACAGTGAGGGAAAAAAGTATTTGATCCCCTGCTGATTTTGTACGTTTGCCCACTGACAAAGAAATGATCAGTCTATAATTTTAATGGTAGGTTTATTTGAACTGTGAGAGACAGAATAACAACAAAAAATATGCAGATAAATGCATGTCAAAAATGTTAGAAATTGATTTGCATTTTAATGAGGGAAATAAGTATTTGACCCCCTCTCAATCAGAAAGATTTCTGGCTCCCAGGTGTCTTTTATACAGGTAATGAGCTGAGATTAGGAGCACACTCTTAAAGGGAGTGCTCCTAATCTCAGCTTGTTACCTGTATAAACGACACCTGTCCACAGAAGCAATCAATCAATCAGATTCCAAACTCTCCACCATGGCCAAGACCAATGAGCTCTCCAAGGATGTCAGGGACAAGATTGTAGACCTACACAAGGCTGGAATGGGCTACAAACCATCGGCAAGCAGCTTGGTGAGAAGGTGACAACAGTTGGTGCGATTATTCGCAAATGGAAGAAAACACAAAATAACTGTCAATCTCCCTCGGCCTGGGGCTCCATGCAAGATCTCACCTCGTGGAGTTGCAATGATCATGAGAACGGTGAGGAATCAGCCCAGAACTACACGGGAGGATCTTGTCAATGATCTCAAGGCAGCTGGGACCATAGTCACCAAGAAAACAATTGGTAACACACTATGCCGTGAAGGACTGAAATCCTGCAGCGCCTGCAAGGTCCCCCTGCTCAAGAAAGCACATATACATGCCCATCTGAAGTTTGCCAATGAACATCTAAATGATTCAGAGGAGAACTGGGTGAAAGTGTTGTGGTCAGATGAGACCAAAATGGAGCTCTTTGGCATCAACTCAACTCGCCGTGTTTGGAGGAGGAGGAATGCTGCCTATGACCACAAGAACACCATCCCCACTGTCAAACATGGAGGTGGAAACATTATGCTTTGGGGATGTTTTTCTGCTAAGGGGACAGGACAACTTCACCGCATCAAAGGGACGATGGACGCGCCATGTACCGTCAAATCTTGGGTGAGAACCTCCTTCCCTCAGCCAGGGCATTGAAAATGGGTCGTGGATGGGTATTCCAGCATGACAATGACCCAAAACACACGGCCAAGGCAACAAAGGAGCGGCTCAAGAAGAAGCACATTAAGGTCCTGGAGTGGCCTAGCCAGTCTCCAGACCTTAATCCCATAGAAAATCTGTGGAGGGAGCTGAAGGTTTGAGTTGCCAAACGTCAGCCTCAAAACCTTAATGACTTGGAGAAGATCTGCAAAGAGGACTGGGACAAAATCCCTCCTGAGATGTGTGCAAACCTGGTGGCCAACTACAAGAAATGTCTGACCTCTGTGATTGCCAACAAGGGTTTTGCCACCAAGTACTAAGTCATGTTTTGCAGAGGGGTCAAATACTTATTTCCCTCATTAAAATGCAAATCAATTTATAAAATTTTTGACATGCATTTTTCCTGATTTTGTTGTTGTTATTCTGTCTCTCACTGTTCAAATAAACCTACCATTAAAATGATAGACTGATCATTTCTTTGTCAGTGGGCAAACGTACAAAATCAGCAGGGGATCAAATACTTGTTTCCCTCACTGTATCTTTTAACACCATCCATATAGGATTTCTATTTGCCATATATATTTCAACTGTACTGTGATGTCTTACAAAAGTTCTGAACCTTTCTATTCTCATTGTTTCTACAGATTGTGAATTGAAAATAAACATTTTTGCTAATAGTATTATTATGTTATTGATCGATTGACAATGAGTTTTCAGATCCACCTCTCTTTGTCGTTCAATATACCCACAAACCCGCGTATAAACACCATATCACACAGATACACTGGCACGCACACGCACAGGCACACACACAAAGATCAAATAGGGCTACGACAAAACTAGAATGACCACAACTCTCATTGAATCCCGCCCCCTACCCACCCCTAAAAAAAAAAGGGACCCAAGTCCCAACATGACCCAGCATTCTGACTGTGTATCAGATGAATCAGAAAGAAAGATTAGGCATCTCAATTCCCTTTATAGTGCACCAGGGCCCATAGGGTTAAAAGTAGTGCACTACATAGGAAAGAGAGTGTCATTTGGGACACAGACTGATTAGGCTTGAATAACCTTTATGGACACATGAGGAGTGGGAGCAACAGCCTTTCCTCTGATGCTTGAGGAACATTCTTAGCCTGAGAGAAACCCAAAGGCTGTGTGACCGGCACCAGCAAGGCTTCATGCCATCAGATGGTCCCGATAACCAGCAGTCACCGGTCAGTCACCTGCACAGCTATGGCCCTGTGACACAGCCTTTCTTATGGAAATCACCACTGCATCGTGATGTTCCAGCAACGTTCTGACGATATTTCAAAAAATGTCTGTTGATATTCCAGAAATGTTCTGATGATATTCCAGAAACGTTCTGATGATATTCCAGAAACATTCAGAAAATATTCCAGAAATATTCTGATGATATTCCAGAAACATTTTGTTGATATTCCAGAAATGTTCTGATGATATTCCAGAAACCCTATCAAAGGAAATCAAAAGCCCAGAAAACTTTACTGAGAATCAAAAATGGCTAGAAATACCCAATTGAAAATATGTAAAACATGCTGACCATATCATAGTAACTCACTATGACCATTTCATAGTAACTCACTATGACCATTTCATAGTAACTCACTATGACCATTTCATAGTAACTCACTATAACCATTTCATAATAATTCATTATGACCATTTCATTGTAACTCATTATGACCATTTCATAGTAACTCACTATGACCATTTAATATGAACTTATACTGTAGCTATGGAGAAATGTCATCAAGAGACCGCTCTGATACAATACTTGGTATAGAACTTGGTATGGTTGTGTTAGATGGAAGGCCATGACTGGTGATAAGGATGCAGTCTGCGGCTCTGGGTAGGAATACTAAGTGTCTGAGGGGACACTGGCCTCTTTCAGGGAGCAGGCCTGGTGTGAAGCATGCTGGGTAAGGCACGGCAGCCACCCATTCTAAGAGCAGACTGAGCCTATGACAGAGGACCCTGTTCTCATCAGGGACTGCTGTAGCAAAATGATGGCACACCAGGAGAGTGTGTAGGCCTCCTGTAGCTCAGTTGGTAGAGCATGGCGCTTGCAACGCCAGGGTCGTGGGTCCCACGGGGGGCCAGTATGAAAAATGTATGCACTCACTAACTGTAAGTCGCTCTGGATAAGAGCATCTGCTAAATTATTAAAATGTAAAATGTGTATGTGCATGTGTGCGAGTGTAAGTCAAAACTATGATAGAGTACATGCTGAGCATACCAAAGAGAGAGCAATTTCTGTTGAATGTGAGGAATAATTCAAAACTCCCACAGACTGGCCCCATTCTCCATCCAACTCCCTCGCCTCTAATTTGCATACTTATTTTGTGATTATCAAAAAGCCGCTTTATGAAACATGACGGCAGAGAGAAAACAAATGCAAAGTCAAAAGTTTTGTTATTTCCATCTAGAATGAACATATCAAAAACATACTTCTCTGGAGCTGTTTTGGTGTTGGATAGTGACTATATGGCATGGTAATATTATAAAGTGGGAACAACTGCGAAAGTGGCCCCCAGGTCCCTTTCAACTTCAACAACTTCAACAGTACTTAGACATTTAAAGGCATTTCCTATCTTCCAGGCTGTTTGAATTAAGGCGAGCCCGTAAAAATCATGTGGCGAATCTGTAGACGTGCAATTTATGTCACATCACCCCAGCGACATACTAGAGTCATGGAGATGGGATGATATGTGATCCGCCCCAGCCAGAACAAACGCACTGGCCTGCACGACTTCCTCTCTTCCACTCTTTATTCCTGTCTTTTCTTTCATTCCTTTCCTCTCCCTCTCTCCTTCCCACTCTTTTTTCCATCACAAAGCCGGATGAGGGTCATCTTACCAATGTCCCCGGTGCCATGCAGAAATCAGATGTTTGTGTGTGTAAGTGTGTGTATGTGTGACAATGTTGTATTCCTCTGGTGTTTGTATTTGTTTGTGTTGGTTTCTCAAGCTGTGTTAAGGCTCCTTTACCGTGTCCTGGTAGAAGTGGGTAGTATTTCCCTTGTAGTGGACTTTGAATTTGTCTGGTGTTTAACTCTTTATGTGAGTGGGAGCACTGTGTCTGTGTTGGGTTTGGTTGTTTATTTGTGGGAGGGTAGTGTAATAATATAATAATATGCCATTTAGCAGACGCTTTTATCCAAAGCGACATACAGTCATGTGTGCATACATTTTTAGGTATGAGTGGTCCCGGGGATCGAACCCACTACCCTGGCGTTACAAGCGCCATGCTCTACCAGCTGAGCTACAGAGGACCACAGAGTGTGTGTGTGTGTGCATGCGTGTACACTTGTACATGTGCACATGCCTGTGTGTGTTTGCAAGAATGTGTGCGTGTGTGTGAGCGAACCCATGTGTGTGCCACTGCGTGTGTGTGTGTGTGTGTATTGCTAATCTGCAGCCTGATATTCTGTGAATGGAGGGGTGGTGTTGTTGACCCACCTGCTCCCTTCTCTCTTCAGCTGGATCTAGGCAGATTTCAGCAGCTGCATCCCCTCACAAAGCACCTCTTTGTAATCCTCTCAAGGCGCACACACACAATTACAACAAGAAGAGGAGGAGAGGGGAAGGAGGGAAAACAGAGAGAGAGAGAGAGAGAGAGAGAGAGAGAGAGAGAGAGAGAGAGAGAGAGAGAGAGAGAGAGAGAGAGAGAGAGAGAGAGAGAGAGAGAGAGAGAGAGAGAAGAGAGAGAGAGAGAGAGAGAGAGAGAGAGAGAGAGAGAGAGAGAGAGAGAGAGAAGAGAGAGAGAGAGAGAGAGAGAGAGAGAGAGAGAGAGAGAGAGAGAGAGAGAGAGAGAGAGAGAGAGAGAGAGAGAGAGAGACAGAGAGAGAGAGAGAGAGAGAGAGAGAGAGAGAGAGAGAGAGAGAGAGAGAGAGAGAGAGAGAGAGAGAGAGAGAGAGAGAGAGAGAGAGAGAGAGAGAGAGAGAGAGAGCGAGAGGTGGTAAGTGTCATTGCAGTGCATATCTTTCAGCAAGGTTACTTACAGTAGCAGGCGCTCCTGTGAAGGAGCAGTGTTCTGGCACCCAAATAACCCCCCTCACACCAGGCAGGTCACCCGTGATACAAGTCAGTATTAGACGTCCATCCATGTCTGAGGACGTCGGGAGATTACGTAGAAACCGGCCACTAGGGGCAACAGTGAGCGCTGTTACCTTCAAGTAGGTTTTGATTTTGACACACACACACCACCCTATAGATATCCACTGCCTCTAATTTACTGCTGACATTGCCTCTCACACTCTAACTTACCTCCTACATGAAAGCATATCATTCTATACCAAACACAACATTATTCAAAAAAGGGACTTTAAAGTTTCATAAAATGAGCCAGATAGAGTGAAGGGCTGGAGTGTGTCACTCAGTTGGAGAGTGAAAGGAGCCAAGAAGTGTGCCACATTTGGTTCCTATCAGCCAAATTTTCCCCTGGCACTGTCTTGGGGCGCGGACCACGCCTGTCTGGGGCATGCCATGTCAAATACATACAAGGCCCAGTCAACCCCAGTCATGCCCCTGCTATCCCCCAGACACTAAACCCTCAACCTTTTAACCACCACAAGGTCTCCAAAGTCTTGGGTCTTACCGCCTAGTTACCAGACTTTCTACCCCCAGTTTAGGGTCCCATTTCCCCTAGTCTCTAGCGGCCAGTCCCTGTAGCCTGGCTGGACCCAGACTCCCAGTCACCAGCAGCAGAGGAAAGGAGACGTCACTGGGAGATTAACAACAGCAGCACACTTTACTACCACCATAAATCATAACTGTATGTACCTGAGTAGCAGAGCCTTGGAGACTGTAAATGCAAAGACGAAGAGGGGTGGCAAGCGTTCGTTGGTTTTCATTAAATTACATTTTCCGTACGTGCATACAGTCACACACAGATGTGCATATAAGAACACATACACACACATACAAATGCATGCACACACAGCTTTATTTTTGTGAAATTTGGGGAGTAAAAATGTTTGACCATTAAAAATCATATTTTCCCTAACCCCTAACACTAATCCTAAATCTAACCCTATCCCTAACCCTAACCCTAACCCTGACCCTAACCCTTAACCTAACCTTAACCCTAACTCTAACCGTAACCCCAAAAACCCTAACCTTAACCCTAACCCTAACCTTAACCCCAAAACCCTAAACCTAACCCTTAAGCTTAAAATACAATTTGAACAAATTCTGGACATGAAAAAAGTCCTGACTATTCAAAAAAGTTATTATTTTCCTACCTTGTCAGGACATTTGGGTGAATTGTTAGGACATTGGGGTAGGAAAACAAGTGCACACACACCCACACAAACACACACTCTCCCCTTCTCCAGACACAACAGAGAGTGCGGCTCGCCATAGGCATGAGGAGAGTTTAGAGAGCCATATCATTGTTAAATTACCAATGATGAATTAATCCCAAAAACAAACAGGGGAGCCGCAAAGTAAGTAAGCAGTAAACCACAACATAACCAACAGTGGCATATAGTGCATAAAAAGAGGAGGAAGAGGAGGGGGGAAACTCTCATTCTCTCTCATTCTCCATACAGGGCCTTAATAACTCAGCATCTTGTTAAGCAGCAGGTCTTGCAGTGAGGTAGATTTACAGTCAATATTAAAGCTGTCCTGACTTCTCTCATGGGCTGTCATTAGATATACACACTGACCAGTGGGGTAAAGTACTTAAGTAAAACTACTTTAAAGTACTACTTAAGTCGTTTTCTGGGGTATCTGTACTTTACTTTACTATTTATATTAATTTTACTTCACTACATTCCTAAAGAAAATAATGTACTTTTTAGTCCATACATTTTCCCTGATACCCAAAAGTACTCGTTACATTTTGAATGGCTAGCAGGACAGGAAAATAGTCAAATTCATGCACTTATCAAGAGAGTGTTGGAGTGTGCCCCTGGCTATCCTTAAATAAAAAACAAGAAAATTGTGCCGTCTGGTTTGCTTAAAATAGGGAATTTGAAATGATTTTACTTTTACTTTTAATACTTAAGTATATTTTAGCATTTACATTTACTTTTGATACTTAAGTATATTTAAAACCAAATACTTTTAGACTTTTACTCAAGTAGTATTTTACTGGGTGACTTTCACTTTTAGTTGAGTAATTTTCTATTAAGGTATCTTTACTTTCATTCAAGTATGACAATTGGGTACTTTTTCCACCACTGACACAGACACCCACCCACCCACCGAAACCCACTTACCAACTCACCCACTCAAACCCACGCAACAACCCACCCACCCACCCAAACCCATGAAAACCCACACAACAACCCACCCAAACACCCCACCCACCCAAACCTATGCAACACGCAAGAGACAGAGTGAGAGAAAGAGAGGGAGGAAGTAAGGAAGGAAATAAGGAAGGAAGGAAGGAAGTAAAGAAGGAAGGAAATAAATAAGGAAGGAAGGAAGGAAGGAAGGAAGGAAGGAAAGAAGGAAGGAAGGAAGGAAGGAAGGAAGGAAGGAAGGAAGGAAGGAAGGAAGGAAGGAAGGAAGGAAGGAAGGAAGGAAGGAAGGAAGGAAGGAAGGAAGGAAGGAAGGAAGGAAGGAAGGAAGGAAGGAAGGAAGGAAGGAAGGAAGGAAGGAAGGAAGGAAGGAAGGAAGGAAGGAAAAGGAAGGAAGGGGGAGGCAGTGAGACGGAGACAGAGTATGCATAATAATTAATTGTTCAATAAAATCCCATTTAGCATGGTAAGTACAAGATGTAAAAACAGCATGAGGGAATCTTGTCTGGTTTACGACTTGACTGTGATCTGCCACCTGTGGCACATATATAACTCAATAACTGTATGGTCCATAACACAGCTGAGTTGGGTGTAAAGTAGTGGTCACCATGTGATGTTCTCTGGGCTGTAAAGTAGTGGTGGCAGAGAGGAGGGAGAGAACAGGGCTCTGCTCTCAGTCCTGTGGCTCTGTTATGGTGTTGGTTTTCAACACTGTCATGTCTCCAAGCTGACACACACACACAGACAGGAACTCAGGCACACACACGCAGACACACGCAGGCACACACACACACACACACACACACACACACACACACACACACACACACACACACACACACACACACACACACACACACACACACACACACACACACACAGGGTGAGAGTAGTATAATGTAATTTCACCCCAGTGTTGATTGTTCTGAGGTCTGAACAGAGGGAGAGACTGGGTGAGGGCCTGGTAAAGGTCGGACTATTAACTGCACTGAGGTAAAGGTCAGACTATCAACTACACTGAGGTAAAGGTCAAACTATCAACTACACTGAGGTAAAGTTCAGACTATCAACTACACTGAGATTGGTAAAGGTCAGACTATCAACTACACTGAGATTGGTAAAGGTCAGACTATCAACTACACTGAGATTGGTAAAATTCTGACTATCAACTACACTGAGGTAGAGGTCAGACTATCAACTACACTGAGGTTGACCCCATGATCCACTACTGAACTGCTCAGCAATAGTCGATCACCAAATATTTCTGTAAAAAAAACAACGACAAAGCCTTGTGTTCCTAATTTTTTGTTATTCCTCTCATGCTATTTGTGGTAGGTGCACTTGATTCAGCAGCCCTAAGCACCGGGTAGGTGAAGTGTTCCCATTTTGAACCATTTCATGTGTCTGAAGGTACAAACTCTGCCTTCCCAGCGGCCCGGTGATCAAATCAAGTGCACCTATAGGCCTTCCGCTGGCCAATCGGAAAACTCAGATTACTGTGTCTGGTGCTTCCTTGAGTGCACAGCAAAGTTGATACTGTGAGATTTCAAAACTTGTAAAACCATGATTCGAGAGAGACTGTCAACGAATACAGCTGTCACTGACAAGTTGGATATTTATTTCCCAGTGAGCAAACAGTTTATGTACTTACAGCATTCATATAAATGCATTTTAATCAGTTTTTGCTTTGGCAGACCTTTTTTTTATTGACATTTGTCAATAGAACTCATGAATGCAACTTTTTATGTTAATTGTTTTGTGCTCTACTTGTAGCCCTGGTTGTCCTGAAAAGAAAATGGAAAAACACTTAAATGTGAGGCTAAATATGAGGGCAGAGCATACGAAGATGAATGAAAGTAGTGAATTTCAGCTTTTTCACTGTGGGAGGCCTGGGACCAATTGTGCAGTGCGCATGTCCACAACACGCCTTTTTATTGAATCTTGGCCATAGTACATTTGTGAACTTATCTGAATAACTACATAATGATTAGAAGTAAGATTTAATTGTTGTTATTAAAACAACATATGTTTTCCAAGCAAAGAATGATGATGATAATGTTATATTTTAATTTCCTTTCATGTGTACTATGGCAGCTTAAAGCTGAATTGCAGTAACACATAAAATAAACACATTTAGATTAAAAAGACGATACAATAAAATCTAAATGTCAGGGAGTTGAGGCAAATATAAGTACAAAAGTCAGCTAGATCAGCTAGATCAAGTCTGTCTGAGTGCTTCTTGAAGCCTCTCTAGATGGCAAGTCGCGGTCATGGAAGGATCTGGAAGTTCATAGCTAGATAGTCAGCAGAGGTGGTGGTCGGAGCTGGTGGCGGTCAGGTCAGCATGTCCAAGGGCAGGCAGGCAGCTCCATGTCATCCAAGCCTCTCTGCCATCTTCTCTGTATTGGAACTTTGTGATGAAGTTTGCTCCCCAAAAATTACAGCTCATGTAGTCCTTACTTCAGAAGTATCCTCCTGATTAATGAAACCCCTGGCCCACTGCCAACTCTACATGCAGTGCCTTCGGAAAGTATTCAGACCACTTGACTTTTTCCACATTTTGTTATGTTACAGCCTTTTTCTAAAATGTACTAAATTGTTTTTTTCCTCATCAATCTAGACACAATACCCCTTAAGCAAAAACAGCTTTTTATACATTTTTGCAAATGTATTACAAATAAAAACTGAAATATCACACTTACATAATTATTCAGGACCTTTACTCAGTACTTTGTTGAAGCACCTTTGGCAGCGATTACAGCATCGAGTCTTCTTGGCTATGACGCCACAAGCTTGGCACACCTGTATTTGGGGAGTTTCTCCCATTCTTCTTTGCAGATCCTCTCAAGCTCTGTCAGGTTGAATGGGGAGCATTGCTGCACAGCTATTTTCAGGTCTCTCCAGAGATGTTCGATCAGGTTCAAGTCTGGGCTCTTGCTGGGCCACTCAAGGACATTCAGAGACTTGTCCCAAAACTACTCCTGCATTGTCTTGGCTGTGTGCTTAGGGTCGTTGTCCTGTTGGAAGGTGAACCTTTGCCCCAGTCTGAGGTCCTGAGCGCTCTGGAGCAGGTTTTCATCAAGGATCTCTCTGTACTTTGCTCCGCTCATCTTTGCCTCGATCCTGACTAGTCTCCCAGTCCCTGCCGCTGAAAAACATCTCCACAGCATGATGCCGCCACCACCATGCTTCACCGTAGGGATGGTGCCAGGTTTCCTCCAGACGTGACGCTTGGCATTCAGGCCAAAGAGTTCAATCTTGGTTTCATCAGACCAGAAAATCTTGTTTCTCATGGTCTGAGAGTCTTAAGGTGCCTTTTGGCTCCAAGCGGGCTGTCATGTGTCTTTTACTGAGGAGTGGCTTCTGTCTAGCCAATCCACCATAAAGGCCTGATTGGTGGAGTGCTGCAGAGATGGTTGTCCTTCTGGAAATTTCTCCCATCTCCACAGAGAAACTCCAGAGCTCTGTCAGAGTGACCATCGGGTTCTTGGTCACCTCCCTGACCAAGGCCCTTCTCCCCCTGATTGCTCAGTTTGGCCGGGCGGCCAGCTCTAGGAAGAGTCTTGGTGGTTCCAAACTTCTTCTATTTAAGAATGATGGAGGCCACTGTGTTCTTGGGGACATTCAATGCTGCAGAAATGTTTTGGAACCATTCCCCAAATCTGTGCCTCGACACAATCCTGTCTCAGAGCTCTACCGACAATTCCTTCGACCTTGTGGCTTGGTTTTTGCTCTGACATGCACTGTCAACTGTGTGACCTTATATAGACAGGTGTGTGCCTTTCCAAATCATGTCCAATCAATTGAATATACCACAGGTGGACTCCAATCCAGAATTTGTTCTTAACTTACTTGCCTAGTTAAATAAAGGTAAAAAACAAAAAACAAATAAATAAAAGTTGTAGAAACATCTCAAGGATGATCAGTGGAAACAGGATGTACCTGAGCTCAATTTTGAGTCTCATAGCAAAGGGTCTGAATAATTATGTAAATAAGGTATTTCTGTTTTTATTTTTAATACATTTGCTAAAATGTCAAAAAAAACTTTTTTCACTTCGTCATTATGGGGTAGTGTGTGTAGATTGCTGAGTATTTTTTTTTATTTAATCAATTTTAGAATAAGGCTGTAAAGTGACAAAATGTAGAAAAAGTAAATGGGTCTGAATACTCCTCTTGGGTGTAATTCAAATGAAATTAGTTAACTTGTTGACAATGGCGATTTTAATCAATTTATGGGCAGGAATCCAATTCATGATATCAAGACTTGATCCTCACTCATTTAGCTATTGGAAAACAAAAGTTTGAACACATATTTACATAAAAACAATTAAATATGTTTAAACATGTACAGAATTTACATGAGCTCTCTGCCTAGGCTGCCACTTGGCGTCATGGCAACTATAGAACCCCTGGGAATGGCTGGGAAGAAAGCTCATTCCAGTGAGAGAATGAGAAGATCAGATGTTGTGGTCCAGTGAAAATACTCTTTATGTCCCCGTACTACACCAGTCCTTCATGTTTCTGCTTTGTCCCCTTATTTCCCTGTATGCACCTCTTTAACAGGGAACAGGAAGTGACCTCTGTGACCCCTCTCTCCCACGACATGTGACCTGTAGCGGTGTAGTTCCCCCACTCAAGCGTGTACGTACGCACACACACACTCACAAACACACACACACATGGGTTTACTTGCTATATGTAATACACATAACTAGCAGAACTGGAGTCCATATCAAGGTTTAGCTTCACTTCATATTAAAGGACCTACAACCATTATGGATAATGCAAGCGTGAGACCATGCAGTAGTGGTCCATGCAAGCGTGAGACTGAACACAAAACTGTCAAAATAGATTAATGCACTCGCAGGACACACACAACTGACCAATACAACACACACACAAATACCTGTTGCTTTTTTCACTCCTATGTTTTGCATGTGATATGAGTACTAGTGAATCTAGCAGCAGTTTGAAATAGTGAAGTAGCTGATAGGAAAACCCCTACTAGCTCCATCCAGATGAAACCGTTCACACACTCTTCCTCCTTTCCCCGTCCCAGGCTAACTGGTGTTGGACAGGTCTGGAATGCACCTCTCCAAAACGGACTGTCACCTATCAAAAAACAATTGAAACCTGAACAGAAACATGTTTAACCCTCCCGTTGTCCTAGGGTCAAAATGACCCGCCACTGTGTTGAACCAACTTTATAAAAAAAAAAAATGTTTGGATCATTTGTGAGAAGGAGGCAGTGATACTTTCTTTAAAGTCTCACTGCCTCCTTCTCACAAATGATCCCAAAAATATAAAAATGTAATAAAGTTGGTTCAACACAGTGGCGGGTCATTTTGACCCTAGGACAACGGGAGGGTTAATATAAAAGTAATAGCATGTTGTACATAAAGTTAAAGCAACACTCTGCCTCCCCTGTTATGACGGGCACATGGCTGACACATAGATTTTCTAACAGCTTACATGGTTGCTCTACACTTGGTGCCTCTTGAATGAACAGGCTACAAAAGAATTAATTAACTTTTCATTAAACTCAATTTTGTGAGTGCAGACTCTCTAAAATCTCTACACTCTCTCTAAAGCTGCACTCAACTTCTAGCTTCACCAAGAAAGAATAGGGTTTATCAGCTTGGATATGTGAAGGAGAAAGCAGGTAGTCTTGTTGACTCTGCTATCTACAATGGACCTGTACCAGGCAAGCTTCGTCACAGTAATTCACCATGATTTCCAATGCCTTATTAACTATACATTCATCAACAATATCTTTACATAGCCAGACATTTAGAAGACATTGCATGTACTGTGTTACAAGCCAATTGGTCAAGATGTTCGTCCTTTATGACGGACTGAGTGTCGCTCCTAAAGCAAATCACAGGATCGGTGGGCACAGCCGAGACTATCATCGGTCCTCATTAACCAATAAGAAATCACCTTAATTACTCCCAGAACCCCACCCTTCATCTCTGTAATTCACTGTCCGACCCAGCCAGAGCTTTATTAACCAATAAACAGTTGCAAATTGACAGATCACAGAAACCCACAGAAAATGGCAACGCATTCCTCTACTGTTGGCTATATTTACTCACCAGCTGGCTTCGAATTACTACACTTACAAGTAGAGTGATGGGGGAAAGGAGGGGTAGATGAGAGCAGAAAAGAGAGAGAGAGAAAGAGAGTGAGTGGGAGAGCGAGAGAGCAAGAAACACATGGAGAGAGAGCGAGAGAGAGAGAGAGAGAGAGAGAGAGAGAGAGAGAGAGAGAGAGAGAGAGAGAGAGAGAGAGAGAGAGAGAGAAAGAGAGAGAGAGAGAGAGAGAGAGAGAGAGAGAGAGAGAGAGAGAGAGAGAGAGAGAGAGCGAGAGAGAGAGAGAGAGAGAGAGAGAGAGAGAGAGAGAGAGAGAGAGAGAGAGAGAGAGAGAGAGAGAGAGAGAGAGAGAGAGAGAGAGAGAGAGAGAGAGAGAGAGAGAGAGAGAGAGAGAGAGAGAGAGTGAAGCCTGCATTCCCGACGTTGATGACATCGACATCGTCGAACACTTGATTGAATTTGGGTCCTTGGGAGAACATCTGAGGCTTTGGGGCTCACTGCGTGTGTGTACAGTGTTAATCTCTGGATAATATTGTAACGTTGTTTTCCACAACGCTGGTCATGCTGATCCTGATGGGTGTTCATGGAGTTTATGAAGTTACGATGCATGAAGAACTGAATAAAAATGAATTTACTGTATGTGCATGTGGTTAACGGATACTTAAAGCTATTTCTGCTGCTTCCACCCCCCTTTCATTTAATATAAAGTATTTATATTATATGATATTATCAAATAAGATATTCAATTGTAAATACATTTCGAGGAATTAAAACATGGGCAGAACACTAGTTGAATTGATTTAACATCTGAAGATATTCATTCAATTGCACACGTACTACCATGTCATCAATGTTTAAGACGTGATTCACATTCAAAAGATTTTCAGAGAAAATCAACCCATATTACTTTTTCAATGTATTTTTTCAAAGGTAAACCAGTTTATGTGGATTTACCAAAGGTATATTCTCTAAGCCACCAGGAATATGTTAACAGACGAAACATGGAATAACACTTTACTCAGTGTCCACAAGACAAGCTGGGCTTTAATCAGGTTAGTGCCAGGTGCACCAATGTGTTTTTGAGCATGACAACCCTATTAGATGTGGGAGTTCTACTTCGATGACCTCTCAGGCCAGGGTTCAATAACATACTGAACATGAATACAACTATCTGATGTTAGCTGCAGTGTTTTAGTGTCTGTCTGTCTGTCTGTCTGTCTGTCTGTCTGTCTGTCTGTCTGTCTGTCTGTCTGTCTGTCTGTCTGTCTGTCTATCTGTCTGTGAGCACGTGTGTGTGCACGTTTCTCTGGTCGTCTGTGTATACGTCTGTGTATTGGGGAGCAGAGGGGCTTATAGCTTACAGTATGTTCCAGTGGGAGATAGTTTAATTATTCCTAAGTAAAAACAATCCACCAGAGAGGTATCTCAGAGCAGAGGAGCCAACCGCTCTTAACGCTGCAAGACGAAGTCCCCCGAGCCAGACGACAAGCCATCGTGGTCTAGCTATAGCGGAAAGGCCTCCCATTTCCCGTAAAGCCAAGGGGCGGTTCTCTGTTCTGTTACCCCCCTCCACCCCTCTGCGCATTCCGCCGCCCCTCCAAACTGCTAGATGTCCCGCGCCATCTAATTCACTGGCAAATTAGGAAGATGATTTAAGAGAATCTGGGATCAAAAAAGCAGACAATCTGGAAGACTGAAGCACACCACAAGTTTTATCCAGACCATATGTATATGGATACAAAGGGAGGAGAGGGAAGAGAGGGATACGGCAGAGAGAAAAAAGAACATACACAGTTCCCCCTGTCTGGGACTAGATACAGGATGGGAACACAGTTCCCCCTGTCTGGGACTAGATACAGGATGGGAACACAGTTCCCCCTGTCTGGGACTAGATACAGGATGGGAACACAGTTCCCCCTGTCTGGGACTAGATACAGGATGGGAACACAGTTCCCCCTGTCTGGGACTAGATACAGGATGGGAACAAAATTCCCTAAAATTCTCCCTGTGCATCTGACCACTTATCCTGTCACTGTGGAAAAGAAACCAGGAACAGCTACTTTGTTTGCTCATGGAATCACAAACGACAGTGATATGGCTCTAGGATTAAATATTTGGCCTGCATATCCCCTTTATCGAGACACTTCAAACACTCCGAAAGGAATTGTTGTGTCAACAGGTAAAACCATTATGCACTGTGTTTGTGTGTGTGTGTGCATGTGTGTGCATGTGGACGTGTTTAACTATTCTTGTGAGGACCAGACGTCCCCACAAGATCAGTAAACTAACAGAAATTGGACCAACTGGGGACATTTTGTTGGTCCCCACAAGGTCAAATGCTATTTCTAGGGGATTTAGGGTTAAGTTTAGAATTAGTGTTAGGGTTAGAATTAGGTTTAGGGTTAGGGTTAGGAGCTAGGGTTAGTTTTAGGGTTAGGGTTAGGGTTAGAAGCTAGGGTTAGGGTTAGGGTTAAGGTTAGGTTTTTGGGTTAAGGTTAGGGTTAGGGTAAGAGTACGGATTAGGGTTAGGTTTAGGGTTAGGGGTACTATGTGTGTATGTGTGTGTCCTGTTTGTGTAATACGTTGCCTTTAACTTAAGGCGTATCAAAGTTTTTCAGAATCACCAATAGCTGCAGAACAAAAAAATTACAAAAACTGAAACATATTTCAAATGATAATTTCAGCACTGCCATGGCTACCGTCATGTCACTCTGGCTATCATAAGGCCTCTCTATTCCTGAATCCTGACCTATCCCCAATAAGAATGAACGTACACAACCACCTCTAGTTATTAGCCCTGACTAACAAGACAGTTATGTGTCAAGGAGGAATGAAACACAAAATCATCTGGAGGTACTTGAGTTTTTCTCCCCTAATACTCCTGACATTTACAGAATAGTGTGGCTCATGCTATTTGTACTAATTGTTTCCTTCAGTTTTAAAACACCCTCCCTCCTCACACACACACACACACACCATCTCCCCAAGCCCACTAATAGCTCTGAATAAAACCTCAAATTGGACCAGTAAACCCCTCATTACGATGTTTTAATAGAACGAATTTAGGGGAGCGAGGGGTCAGGGGTCAATGGGAGGAGCTAATGCACAGCAGTTGTTAGGGGCCGGGGCCAGCTCTGATTGGAACCAGCAGCAGCCAATAGGAATGGAACCCCCCCCCCCCCCACCCCCTACACCCCACCCCCACCCTTGAAACGTCCGCCTGCAGGTCGACGGTGACCTGACTAAATAGTAGACAACCTGGAAAATACATCTGGCCCACGGCCCAAGAGTTAAAACATCCACCATTAACTCAACAGTAGGGGAGGGAGTGTGAGGGGGAGGATGGGACGGGGAATAAAACATCCATCATAGAGGATTTACCTTCATGTAGGTGAGAACCTGGCTGGGTCACATCTAACTGTTGGGCTCACAGTAGGACACAGCAGGCTAAGCTAGGGAAGTTGTCAATGGTAATAGCACACCTTATCTCTCTGTTCATTCACCATGTTTTCTGTATGCATCGTTTGCAAATAAAGTATTTCGAAAACTTTCAACAGGCGAAGTTATATATGTCTGTGTGTTTGTGTGTTTGTGTGTTTGGGTGTGTGCCAGTGTGAATAGGAGTGAGTGTGAAGAGAGAGGTGGTCCGTCTGCCTTTGATGTGGTCCTGGCCTGGGCTGAGAAGGGAGAGAGAGAGCTGTGCCGGGGGCACGGTAGCTGAGTGGAGCCTGTTGAGTGTGTGGTTTGGCCTGGTTAGGGTGAGGGTGGCCTGGTGAGGGGCAGGCAGGGAGTCACTGGCCCAATGGAGGGTAAGCCCCACAGCTCACCATTGCTCAGCCCTTCAAGCCTGACTCAGAGTGAACAGGCAGCACTCTGAACACTCGATATAGCAGCAATGTGTAAAACAGACTTTCTCTGTGAACCGTGGCATTCTCTACCTACACTACATGTTGTCACACCACAGAACATACTACTGTGATGGAGAAAACTCTATCCTATAGATATCTCAATCTGCCACCCTGTTGAAATCATCAACATTCTATTTCACCATATAGCAATGATGTCATGAAGGGGGGTCACCAAATTGATTCTAATACTAATGGGGTGACATGTTGGATGCTTTTTCTAATAAATAACCTACCACTTGTTGTTTTTTTCACTTCAATATTTTTCAAATGTTTATTTATTGAATAAAATTGTTTCAATAGGTTTGAAAATTAACTCAATTGTTAAAACATGTTTTACAATAGAAACAAGAATAAAATATAAATAATAATCTCAGCGACGCATGTCTGTACAGCACACTCTGTAAATCATCCACATTCAACTTGACCATATCACATTGATGTCATAAAGTGGGGAGGGGGGGGGGGGGACTTGTTGGATGTCCTTTGTGACATCATAGACCACTGTATGGCACAACAGTCCAATCAAACACTTTGAACAACACAACTCACGTATCTCTGTAGAGAGTGGTTGCTGTTTTAGATTTTGCTCAGCGAATGTATTGATTGAGAGATGGCTTTGCACTATCAGTATTACATTGTTGGTGTATGTAATTGTGGCATTACACACTCTGGACGGCAAGGTTTCTTGGGATGCCCTAATGACCCCCATGGGCATTAGGCAGTGGGCCAGCATGCCTCACCTCCAACTGAACACAAACACCATCCTGGCTTATATCAACTTCCATCAACGACCCTAGACCAAACAGACCACTAACGAGACCACTGAACCCTGGACCACACAGACCACTAACGAGATCACTGAACCCTGGACCACACAGACCACTAACGAGACCATTGAACCCTGGACCACACAGACCACTAACGAGACCACTGAACCCTGGACCACACAGACCACTAACGAGACCACTGAACCCTGGACCACACAGACCACTAACGAGACCACTGAACCCTGGACCACACAGACCACTAACGAGACCACTGAACCCTGGACCACACAGACCACTAACGAGACCACTGAACCCTGGACCACACAGACCACTAACGAGACCACTGAACCCTGGACCACACAGACCACTAATGAGACCACTGGACATAGTTTGTACAAGTGCATGGGAAAGGCTTGTGTTATGGTCAGCTTTGAACCCACTGCTACCCGAGTAGCTACAAACAACACTAAACAACTCAGTGGGTTTGTGGTTAGAGTGTCCACTCTGAGATTGGAAGGTCGGGTGGTTGATCCCCGGTCGAGTCATACCAAAGACTCGAAAAATGTGACCCAATGCCTCTCAGCTTGGCACACATTAAGGAGATGGATTGGGGGTAAGGCCCTGTGACACACTAGTATTCTGTCCAGGTTACAGAAACAGGAGAAAGGCTCCTGCCCTATGGGCCAGTCTGGCTCAGACAAGGCCACCACCACCCAGGCCAGAAACAGTATTCACCAGAAATACAGAGATGCTAGTGCTTTGCACCAGATAACCGGTGATTCTACTGCCAGCCTCAGAACACTTCGCACCTGAGTAGCTGAGCTCAGGAGTAGGGAGATAGAGAGGGAGTGAGGGATCTTGTGTGGAAGAAGATTGTGGAAGTGATGAATGTGTCAGAAGACAGGAGGATAGAGGCTGCAGGCTGTTTGTTTCTGCCTCTCTGCTGTTGGTTGTAGGACATGGACCTGCTGCTCATGATCAGGGTCAGAGGACAACTGCAGGTATAGTGATGTGAAGGAGAGATGAGAGGTATGAGGGGGTCTGAGAAAGACTTTAAGAACAACATTAAAATAGGTTAATATAAGGACATTTACCCGTTGTAGTTATATAGAGCGCCTAAACTGACATATTACGTATAAATGTTACTATAAAGACGTAAGAAAACACCACAATGTTATACATTCATTTTAACTAGGATCATGAATGAAAATATGGTTTTGTTTTCCTAACGAGACTATGTTTATTTTAATTCCTTAGATAATGGCTTCATTAGAGCTCCATGGAGATGGACACAAGGAGAGAGGAGCTGAGAGGGAGACAGACAGCTGAAAAGATGCTCAAAGTGCTCCAGGGTTGGTGACCCCACGTGGTTCAACTAAGAAGAGAGCCCGCCGCCGCGGTCCAACAAGGGGAAACACTGACTAACAGAACATTGTTCATTTGTATTCCAAATAATAGAATATAACTTTTTCTAAGAAATAAAACTTGTTTTTGCATCATATTTTCTCAGTTCTTATTTTTTATGGGAGTAGTTTGAAGAGGTTTGAAAATGACCACAAAATGAGCTCAAAATGTAAAAAGTATAGTAGCCATTTAGAACCTGTTGAAAAGTTGCCACAGAAAGACATAACATCACCCTTTTTATGCTGGGTTTTGAATGGGTGACCCATGTTTAGGGGTTATTATACATACTGTAATAGGGTCTTGGTTACTTTACCGTCTAATTTCCCCAAGCCCCTTTTCTCATCTTCAGAACAGGTCTCTCTTGTAAAATATTGAATAATCTGTTTAAACCTCAAATTAAAATCTGGACCACAAAGCCAGTTCCACTACTTTTTTTCATTCTTCCCCTCTAATCAGGGACTGATTTGGACCAGGTGGGTTCTATCAGAGAAAAACCAGCAGCACTCCTGACCGGTAGAGTAAGATTTAAATACCCCTGCTGTATAAAATTAAATAAAAGGAACATAACACACCTGTTGATGGTCCTGTCAAGGCTACTGTTCATATAATATATAGTTCTGCTAAGTGGGAAGCCTGTGCCAATTCATATAGCTACTTTAAAGAAATTGTTCCAAGCAAAGAGATGTGCTTTAAGTGTATTAGAAACAGAGGCAGACTAAAGGATATAGCTTTCCCGTGGGTGATTCTGTAATTTAATTTTGTATGTGTGGTAGAGTATTATTGACATGGCGAGGGGTATTGGCTGACCCAGAGCTTGGGAGTGTTGGGATAGAGCAGAAAGGGAAGCTGTGCTGCATGAGGCTCTGTCTCAGTGAGAAAATCTTAACGCCAAAGCAGAGATCCTTTGAGATGTCTCCAAAAGCAGAAAATGTAAACCTTCCTTCCCTCCACGGGACACTTAGGGTTCACGCATTTCCCTCTCTCTCTCTCTCTCTCTCTCTCTCTCTCTCTCTCTCTCTCTCTCTCTCTCTCTCTCTCTCTCTCTCTCTCTCTCTCTCTCTCTCTCTCTCTCTCTCTCTCTCTCACAAGAGCTCTCCCAAGTCTCCAACACAACACAGGGACCGGCGAAGGACAAGGGCTGGAGTCTTTTTAACTGCCTTCCTCTCCTCTCTTCCCTCCTCTCCTCTGTTCCCATATTCTCTCCTCTCTAAGCTCAGTTTCCCTCTCCTGACCCCAGACCCCTCCGAAACCACCACAGGCCAGTCCCGCTCCCGCCTTCCGCTTGGCAGTGTATTAAGGCAGCTGTCAGTCAATGTTACGGTTCCGCCCTCCTCGCTGTCTCTCTGAGTGGCGATACTTACTTCCACTATGATTGCGAGCTGAAACTAGTTGTAGTAATTTTGCTGAGCAAAACCTTTAGCTATATTCTGTCCTGTTGGCTCTACTGGCATCCATTGCTCCTGAGTGAAGTTTACCCTAGGTACAGATCTAGGATCAGCTTCCCCTCCCCCAATCCTAACCTTAACCATTAGTGGGGAAAATGCTAAACTGACCCAAGATTGGCAGCTAGGGGCAACTTCACCCTACTCTGCAACCAGTAGGCTGGGTCTTATCCACATTCACTACCACAGGACAACAGGATTACTTCAACCACTCTAGTCAGTATACAAATATACTCACAGGACAACAGGATTACCTCAACCACTCTAGTCAGTATATAGCTATACTCACCTGCTCTGGCTCTGAGACCTTTACCTCCATTTAACAACACTGCACAGAGACAACTTTTTCCTGTCATCAATAACATGTCTTTGAACCTTCTCCCAACACAATGTGACCCACCTGAGCCGACTTTGTTGGGGTGCTCCACTGTTCTTAATGAAAGCAGCCTGTCATCGGCCATGCTGGCTATTCTTCTGTCCTGCCTTGGCCATTTACTTTCCCTTCCTCAGATACATGGCTTCTGAAATTCGTAGCTTGTTCTGCTGAGTCAGTCAGAAAGTGTGCAATCAGAAACCATCAATATCTAATTAAAATTATATTTTATCCAAAATGTCCCAATCAATTTACAGTATTCAACAAAAGTGCACAGATTGCTTACAAAACATTTAGGTAAAAAGTAAGTCAGTATTTTCTTTAGGAAATGGGGCAGTTTGATTACACTCATCTTATGCAAATGCAGGGTCACAGGGACCCATGAGAAACCATTGAGAATGAAAATCTCAATGCTCCTTGTTCATTCAGTCATTCACAGAACTCCATGAGGTGCTGCAGAGAGTATTGTCTTACTGTTTACTGTGGTGGAACCACATGCCCCACAACACGTAGCCGTGTGTGTGTGTCAGACATCACAGTATAGAGGCATGTTTAAACTAGCTCTGTGTATGACAGAAAACCCTCAGTACTGTCTACCTCTCTCCAGTCATCATTCATAGAGCACCACAAACTTATAAAAAGCAACTTCCAGACTTAAAGAATTTCTCAAAGAATGACAAAACCCTCTGGAATTTGATGACATAATTTGTGTGGTGTGAAATAGGAAAATACTAGCAGATGGAGCTTACGCCTTTTAACTCGTGTTAAGCAAATTCTACAGTTTCTAGTTCAAATGAAAAACACAGTACACAGACAGAGAGATTATTATCAGTGCTGAGGGAGCAGATGGCCAACAGTAATTTCACTAACAAAGTATTAAAACATTTTCATTCACACTTTAAAAAAAAAAGGCCAACCCTTCTTTTTTTCTGACTCCCTCGCTCTCATCTTGTTAGCCCATAAAGATCACACGAGACGTACTCTACAAGCCTATTCTTCTTACCTCCAAATAGAGTATGGAAGATAGTGATGATGGAGATATTTCCAATATTTTCCATCCCATTTTTCCATCCGATTCTGCATTGAAGAGCAACAGCAACAACATATTCCACATTGTTAAAGACCTCTCCCATCCCATCCAATTCCCATTCAACTGTCTGTCCATTCCATACATAGATATCCAAAGGTTGGCTTACCATTCCCCTAGCCTAGCTGTTTCCCTAGCCACCTACAGTGTCACGCTCTGGCTCCGGGACTGTGTGTTTGAGCCAGGGTGTATTCATTTGGTTGTGTTGGGTATAGGGTGTGTTCATTTGGTTGTGTTTGGTTTTGGTTGTAGTGTCTTGTCTCGTCATGTGACTCCCAATCGGAGGTAACGAGTGTCAGCTGTCGGCTCGTTACCTCTGATTGGGAGCCATATTTAACCTGTCAGTGTTCACCTTAGGGTTGTGGGTTTTTGTTCCATGTTTCAGTCTGTGTACTGAGGACTTCACTATCCGTCATTGTTTATTGTTTTCTCGTTCGTGCACTTTAACTTTAATAAAGTCATGTTCGCTACAAACGCTGCGCTTTGGTCCACTCCTTCCGTAGACGGCCGTGACAGAAAAACCCACCACAAAAGGACCAAGCAGCGTATACAGGAACACCCGCAGGAGAGAACGCTGGTGGATGTCCTCCTCGGCTGGGGACATATTACGCAGGAGGAGGCCGTCCGGTACCGGAGGGCGATGAAGGGGGAGAACCTGGCAGGAGAGGAGCAACGGCGTCAGCAGGGCCATCGTCGGAAGGACGAGAGGCACCCCCAAGAATTTTTAGGGGGCACACGGCATGGGCGACTGGGCAGCAGGAGGCTGCCACAGGGAGATGTGGAGAGAAGGCTATCGGATTACGGGAGCCATTGGCGAGTAGAGGGAGGGAAGTTGTTGTGGCACGGCGTGAGAGACTGATGTGTATTACCAGTCCGGTCCGGCCCGTTCCTGATCCCCAGTTAAGGCCAGTGGTGTGTGTTCCCGGTACGGACCGGCCTGTTCCTACTCCACGCACCAAGCCCACGGTGTGCGTCGCCAGTCCAGCCCGGCCTGTTCCTGCTCCACGCACTAAACCTACGGTGTGCGTCGCCAGCCCAGCCCGGCCGGTTCCTGCTCCACGCACTAAACCTACGGTGTGCGTCGCCAGCCCAGCCTGGCCTGTTCCTGCTCCACGCACCAAGCCTACGGTGTGCGTCGACAGCCCTGCCCGGCCTGTTCCTGCTCCACGCACTAAACCTACGGTGTGCGTCGCCAGCCCAGCCCGGCCTGTTCCTGCTCCACGCACTAAACCTACGGTGTGCATCGCCAGCCCTGCCCGGCCTGTTCCTGCTCCACGCACCAAGCCTACGGTGTGCATCGCCAGCCCTGCCCGGCCTGTTCCTGCTCTACGCACCAAGCCTACGGTGTGCGTCGACAGCCCTGCCCGGCCTGTTCCTGCTCTACGCACCAAGTCTACGGTGTGCGTCGCCAGCCCGGTCCGGCCTGTTCCTGCTCTACGCACCAAGCCTACGGTGTGCGTCGACGGCCCTGCCCGGCCTGTTCCTGCTCTACGCACCAAGTCTACGGTGTGCGTCGCCAGCCCGGTCCGGCCTGTTCCTGCTCCACGCACCAAGTCTACGGTGTGCGTCAACAGCCCTGCCCGGCCTGTCCCTGCTCCACGCACTAAACCTACGGTGTGCGTCGCCAGCCCAGCCCGGCCGGTTCCTGCTCCACGCATCAGGCTCACGGTGTGCGTCGCCAGCCCAGCCCGGCCTGTTCCTGCTCCACGCACAGAACCTACGGTGTGCGTCGCCAGCCCGATCCGGCCTGTTCCTGCCACTCGCACCAAACCAGGGGTGCGAGTCGCCAGCCTGGTCCAGCCCGTTCCTGCTACTCGCACCAAGCCAGGGGTACGAGTCGTCGGCCTGGTCCAGCCCGTTCCTGCTACTCGCACCAAGCCAAGGGTGCGAGTCGTCAGCCTGGTTCAGCTCGTCCCTGCTACTCGCACCAAGCCAAGGGGTGCGAGCCGTCAGCCTGATCCAGCCCATTCCTGCTACTCGCACCAAGCCAGGGATGCGAGTCTTCAGCCTGGTGAGGCCTGTTCCGGCCCACGCACCAGGCAAAGGGTGCGTATCGTCTGCCAGGTCCGGTCCATTCCTACCTCACGCGCCAAGCCAGGGGTGCGCGTCGGAGGTCCTGATCCAGCAAGCGGGGTCAGATCGGACCGGGGGCACTACGGGGGGAGTGAAGTGGGGTGGTGGTCAAGCCCGGAGCCGGAGCCGCCTCCGAGGAGCAACACCCACCCAGCCCTCCCCTATTTTGGGGTGTAGGCGCGGTCGGAGTCCGCGCCTTTAGGGGGGGGTACTGTCACGCTCTGGCTCCGGGACTGTGTGTTTGAGCCAGGGTGTATTCATTTGGTTGTGTTGGGTATAGGGTGTGTTCATTTGGTTGTGTTTGGTTTTGGTTGTAGTGTCTTGTCTCGTCATGTGACTCCCAATCGGAGGTAACGAGTGTCAGCTGTCGGCTCGTTATCTCTGATTGGGAGCCATATTTAACCTGTCAGTGTTCACCTTAGGGTTGTGGGTTTTTGTTCCATGTTTCAGTCTGTGTACTGAGGACTTCACTATCCGTCATTGTTTATTGTTTTCTCGTTCGTGCACTTTAACTTTAATAAAGTCATGTTCGCTACAAACGCTGCGCTTTGGTCCACTCCTTCCGTAGACGGCCGTGACATACAGTGAGCATTGAATAAACCAAACTGCCGGTCAACTGAAACATACCTTGTCTTTTCAATGGAAAGAACGGTGATAAAAGATCTACATGGGAACACAGAGCCACACAGAGCCACACAGAGCCACACAGAGCCACACAGAGCCACACATAGCCACACAGAGCCACACAGAGCCACACATAGCCACACAGAGCCACACAGAGCCACACAGTGCCACACAGAGCCACACAGAGCCACACATAGCCACACAGAGACACACAGAGCCACACATAGCCACACATAGCCACACAGAGCCACACAGAGCCACACAGAGCCACACAGAGCCACACAGAGCCACACAGAGCCACTAACAAAGGCAGTGATTCAATCTCTCATCTTATCTCCTCTACTCATTCTCTCTTGCCTTCAACATCATCAAGAGGCCTGTTCATATTTTCATCTGAAGTCAGATGTGTTTTTTTCCTCTTGGATAACAAACAGACATCTGTCTTTGAGAGATGGACTTCCTCCTTCAACTGTGAAACCTGGCTGTAGTTATAGTCACTACTATAGTAATGTTAACAAAATAGCTTTACAGTAGCCTATGTGGCCCTGAACTGGTAAGTGATGTGGCCATGTTATCTAAAGCTAACAGAGGCCTTTGTTTCAATACATTAGGAGTATTCTGTACATGTGTGGTTCATAGTGTGGCACAGTGTGTGAACAAGAGTCTGGTCCATTTGGTTAGATTCAAATTCAGGCTGTGCCCCTCACAGGGATGGATGTGTCTTATCATAGGCCACTAAAACAGAGATGAGAGTCACTGCTACAGTGTAAATGAAATTAGCACCCTGATTATGTGGCTGTTGAACTAACTGACGCATAAATAATCTACATGTTGAAAATGTTATTTATTTATTTATGTATTTTTTTTTATTATTTCCATGTGTCTTAAGTTTTCATTTAGTTTTTTCAAAACGTTTTCCCCCAATACTTTTAAGTTCACCATAGGCATCTGACTTATTTTGTAAACTGGCAAGCTCAGAACAGTACTGTCTCTGTGTTACCTTTATGACAGTGACTGACTGCAATGTTACAGGCAACTAGGACCAGAGGTGCCCCCTGTAAATAGCCTCGTTATTGTTATTGTTATTTTACTGTTACTTTTTATTTTATTTTTTACTTTAGATTATTTAGTAAATATTTTCTTAACTCTATTTCTTGAACTGCATTGTTGGTTAAGGGCATGTAAGTAAGCATTTCACGTATTGGGCATGTGAGAAATACAATTTGATTTGATTTGATTCGAACTCTCACAGGTTATTTATTTATTAGAATGACCTTTAAAAAAAAACATTTGTCTTAGTAGGCCTATGTAACCATAATATATTCCATTCACAATTACTTTTAATTTGTACTTCACATTTTCAGATTGAAGTCCATTGCCCTGGCACAAAGTGGGAAGATATCTATGCACTGACCTGTGGTGGTGCCGTGCCACTGGCGAATCCTAATTGGCCGACAGCGACTGATGGGCAAGAGAGCGCTGCTGCTACAGAAATACAAGCCAGAGCACCACTGACTACACTGGACACCGCGCTGAACCGACTGTGTAGTTAGTTATGTTCTCATACCTGTCATTAATACGGGTTTGTCTCAATAGTTTTTAGAATGGGAACCAGAATAGGCTACAACTCCCTGCGCGTTCAACAAGTGCTTTTTAATGTGGATGTTTAAATAATGTACATGCTATCATGAAGCCAATTATTATTATTATTCCAGCGTCCACCCACAACTTTGGACAAATATCTGACCAATTGATAACATTACGAATCTGTTGGCACTCGAACGAAATCAGCTAAATATTTTTTGATCTGGACATTTTTATATCTTACCTCTTTACAATATTTTCTCCCTATTTTCCTATCCCGTGTGAATGAATTTCGATTGTCGGTGTCTATTTTGTCCAAACAAAACTTAGCCTACGGATAAAAACCCTGTCAAAATGTCCGCAAGGAATGGAAACGCATGACTTTCCTCTTCAACAATGAAGAGGCTGTGCAGAATAGAGTGAATGTGATGCTTCAATCCAAGTCCCTGACGTGGATAAAAATGATTACATATTTGTAATACCTAGAAACCTAAAACGTTTTCTATGCGATGGTTTAAATTAAAATTCCCCCTTGTCAAAATGATGAAAATATTATCTTTGTTATTGGGCGTTTTATTTATCTAGGATATAGATGCAATTCTATCAAAAGGGTCAGCACGTTATTAGATTAAGTCTTAGACAATAAATTTGACACATCCGTTTATGAGTGTGTTTTAAACCTATAAGTGCACGGAGGACATTAAGATTGGTTTCATATGACGCGTAACCACTACGAAACCACTACGAATCAACCACTACGAATCAAATCGCTAAGGCAATGAAATATCACAAATAATATGTTCATAGGTTTATGTCTTTTTTTAAACTTTTTTAAAAATCACATTATTGCTTAAATATGTATTTTTTGTGCCAGGATACATGCATATTTACTAGGCTACCTAACATAAGGATATAGAAATAAAACATATTATTTGTGAAAGTATGGAACAAAAGTAAAGTATGTCTCTCAAATTTTTCCAAAGATATTTTACATACCAAAACATGTCAACACGTGAATGGAGGACTGTTCAATAATAGTATTCTTTATAAATAACATCAATTCCTTGATGTATTGATATGCTACTGGATGCAAGATTGGAAATTGATTTCTGACACTTTCATAATGTTTTGTGATAAAGCTTAGTCAAAGTCACAATGGAGGTGTTTATTATTTGCGATTGCGTAATATGTAGGCTAATCGGCACTAAACGAGAGTGTGCTTGCTGGGATGAGTCTGAAAAAATGAAAACGTTATTACTGAAACATATATATATATTATAATAATATTTTTTTTTACAAATTACTTGCCATTCAAAACCACAACCAATCGGAAACGAAAATGTTGATAAGGCTCAGCCAATCAGAAGCAGAAGGTGGAGTGAGGGCTCCAAACTTCAAGTAAAGTTCCTCTATCGCCCAACCTCTGCACTCATAGTGAAGACTGCTGCGTCCAGAACTGTACCACCCCTGACAGCACAGGACAGGACCGAAGAAAAACAAACAAACAAAGGTAAAACAACGGAGTTTCTTTTTGTTGATGCTGTTAAGGAGTCTCCCTAACATGGTTCAGCGTGCGTAAAATGCGCAATCGTTCTAGCTCATTATTTTCACTTGAATAGTCGGCGACGCTTTAAAAAAGAAATCAACAACACTAAAGTATTTACACCGGATTTAATCCTTTTGAGGCTGACCAAATGTTAAAAATGACCGCAGAGCATGACAAGTCCATCAGCGACCCGCCGTGTAGCCCGGCGGGGACTACCAGCTCCATGTCGCAGGATGACTCCGACTCGGATGCACCCTCGTCGCCGACGGGATTGGATTTACACGGATCACTGCTCGCTGGTATCGGAAAGAAACTGGACGGCGAGGATGATGACAGATTCCCAGCCTGCATACGTGACGCGGTGTCGCAGGTTCTCAAGGGATACGACTGGTCCCTCGTCCCCATGCCGGTGCGGGGAAATGGCTCGCTGAAAAATAAACCCCATGTCAAAAGACCAATGAACGCGTTCATGGTGTGGGCGCAAGCTGCGCGCAGAAAGCTCGCGGACCAATACCCTCATCTGCACAACGCCGAACTGAGCAAAACTTTGGGGAAGCTATGGCGGTAAGTAGGACCAAATGGGACTGTTTATAATTTGGTTAACTAAAAAAATATAATTTACATAGGCCTATCAAACAAAAACTAGTATACTTGATACAGTAAAATGTCTGAATCTGATTTTAAAGCGATGTGTCACTAAATAGAAACGAATTAGGTCATCATTCCAGTCACTATTCTGTGAAATCAGTAGAAAACATGCACATTTTTGCATAATTTAGAAAGTTGAAATATTACGACTGTAAAGAAAATAAAATAAAAACGGAGGTGTTTCCTACTTTGGATAATTGTAGGCCTAATGACCAGAATTATCTTCCCTGTTTAAATAGGCCTACTTTTAAAAAAGTATATGTGTTTTATAATTAGGCTATTACAATTCACCAACTGAATAGTTAATTTACATATTATGTTTACACTATTACCATAGCTTACTATCAGAGAATGAGAAGCGGCCATTCGTGGAGGAAGCGGAGAGGCTTCGGGTGCAGCACAAAAAAGATCACCCCGACTACAAGTACCAGCCTCGGCGTCGGAAGAGTGTGAAACCTGGGCAGAGTGACTCAGACTCTGGTGCTGAGCTGGGGAATCACATGTATAAGGCTGAACCAGGATTGTTGGCGGGCATAGCCGATGGACACCACCACCCTGAACATGCAGGTGAGTTGATGAGAAGGAATGTGTCAAAATAGCACAATTAACATCTTATGTAGTCAACCATTTGGATTTATGAAATGTGTTAATGGCTAAGGACAGTCAATACTTTACAATGTCTGTTGCTTTTTAGGAGCTAATTGTACAGTAACTGTTAATAATATTGAGATTTTACAGAATGTCCCCAAAGCTTCATGACATTCTAAATTGACCAATTAATTAAATGTGATCAAATTCGACCATATTTTGATCACTTGGACCATTCCCAAGTGTGGTCCACAACACAGCTGACATGTTTTTGTTTTACCATCCTCAAGGCCAACCCCATGGTCCACCCACACCCCCCACCACCCCCAAAACAGACCTGCACCACGGGGGCAAACAGGACATGAAGCACGAGGGACGGCGCCTGCTGGACAGCGGCCGACAGAACATAGACTTCAGCAACGTGGACATCTCCGAGCTCAGCACCGACGTCATCAGCAACATGGAGGCCTTCGACGTGCACGAGTTTGACCAGTATCTACCGCTCAACGGCCATGCCTCCACCGCTGGCGCAGGCGTGGACCACCATGGCCACCATGGACCAAACCCGGCGTCTGGCGCCGGCTCGTATACATCATACAGCCATGCCACAGTGAACAGCGCCATTTGGAGCCGCAAGAGTGCCGCCATGTCTGCCTCTTCCTCAACTTCTATTGAGGCGGTCCCACAGCACCGGGCCCACATCAAGACGGAGCAGCTGAGCCCCAGCCACTACAGCGGGGACAGTCACTCCCACAGCTCCCCCTCCCACTCAGAATACTCCCACTCCCACACAGCCCAGACCTGCGTGACATCATCCGCCGCTGCAGCTGCAGCCTCCTTCTCCAGCTCTCAGTGTGACTATACAGACCTCCAGAGCTCCAACTATTACAACCCCTACTCAGGCTACCCTTCCAGCCTGTACCAGTACCCCTACTTCCACTCCTCCAGAAGGGCGTACCACGGGAGCCCCATCCTCAACAGTTTGTCCATTCCCCCCACCCACAGTCCCCCTACATCCAACTGGGACCAGCCGGTGTACACCACCCTATCCAGACCGTAGGTGACTGTTCATGTAAAAGGACCATCCATTACTCACCAGGAACATGTTCATCAATATGTTTTGCAACGGACAACAAAGATGACCATTTCTTATTTGACAAGTCCAAGTAGTCCCTCCCCTTTTTGTTTGTCTGGTGCCCAATGAACATGACCCAGGTCTCATGGAAATGTGAGAACTAGAGGAAAAGGATCGGAGGGTGCTAGGCTACCCCCATGCCAATTTGAACATGAAGTGAAATAGAAAAATAATTGAAGTGCCTGCTGTTTTTATACAAAGCTTTTTCGTTTGAGCTTACCCATGGAAAGACAGAAAGACTGACTTTGACACAGAAATCAAGTCAAAGGCGAACCAAAATTCCTCTGTGAGGAGTCGGACATCCCCCCCCCCACACACACACACATCTAGTACAGCCACGCCTTTTTCAAGTTCAGGGTTGTGTTCATTAGGGCACACAATGGAAACGTTTAAAGACGTTTTGCAACGGGAAATGAGCATTTCTTATTTCTTCTGTTTGGTGCCTAATGAACACGATCCAGGTCTGCACATGTTGTTGTGTTGTGTGCACCGTTTGAGACAGCAGCGTGCAGGCCTGCCATGGACTTGTGTAGGAGAGAGAGGGCATAACGGTTAGGCCCAAGTCCTTTGTGAAGCAGATGGAGAAACAGATACTTTTGGAATGAAGCTCTGGGATTAATTATGTGTTTTCACAGGCTGAATCCCAAATGCCACCCTATTCCCTTTATAGTGCACTACTTTCAACCAGGGCCCTTAGGGCTTTGGTCAAGTAGTGCACTACAGTACGAGGCCGAGCCGTATAACTTAGATATGCACACAGATATTTACATCAGTAGACCAGTCTTAATTCAGTTGTTCATTTATATTCTTAAATGTTCATGTTGTTGTTATTTTGACGTTAGAAATATCTTAAATATGTATTTATGTTCATTACGTTATTTTCCTTTTTGTTTCCGATTTAGTCGTTAAACACTAGTAACAAAGGAGGGGTAGATCTCAATGTCTTTCGGATGAAAATGGGTGGATGGTGGATCTAAGTACAGTAGAAATTCTATGACACATTACTACATTTTATAGCACCATTCCCTAGACGACCAATAACAAACATTGTCTCCATTCCAAGTTGCGGGACAGCAAAGTGGGACCAATAGAACAGCTCTATTTGAATATCACATGATGCAACAGATACCAATAGACCAATAGAATGCCACCTGATCCAACAGGTGCCTGGAAGCTATGCTTGGCCAATTGCGATTAGTCATGATGTGGGGTTAAAGGAAGTGGGGTAAGATAACACCAGACACACTGAATAACGCGTCAGGTGGACACATGCAGACAAGACGACACACAGATGTGTGTGTGTGTGTGTTTGTGTGTGTGTTGTCTTAGGGGACCAAGCATGAACAAGTAAGGACAGAACAGTTGTTTTGATTGACTAAGCAGCACACTGTACTGTTATCTGAGCTAAACAGGGTCACCGTAAGCTCACAAAGAAAAACGGAGAGTCTTCTTATTCACTATGACAGAATGCATGTGAGACCGTTTATGTGTGTGCATTGGGTCAATTCCTCCGAACATTTACATTTAGCAGACGCTCTTATCCAGAGCGACTTACATTATTCTTAAAAAAAAAAAAAATTCATACTGCCCCCCCGTGGGAAACGAACCCACAACCCTGGCGTTGCAAACGCCATGCTCTACCAACTGAGCTACCTCCCTGCCGGCCATTCCCTCCCCTACCCTGGACGACGCTGGGCCAATTGTGCGCCGCCCCATTGGTCTCCCGGTTGCGGCCAGCTACAGCAGAGCCTGGATACGAACCAGGATCTCTAGTGGCACAGCTAGCACTGCGATGCAGTGCCTTAGACCACTGCGCCACTCGGGAGACACTCAGAAGTCATAAGATGCCAATTCACTGTAACCCTGTTTACATGTGCAGAATATATTTGTGCCTTCTAATCCTTTATCTTAATTTCCGAATTGGATTATTAACAAACTTCATGCAACATACACTACAATCAGTAATCCACACTACAGAATCAAATAATTAATCTCTATGGAATCTTCATTTGGTGCCGTTTGTAACAGCCTCAATGTCTGTTCAATTTCTCTGTGATTAGTTGAGATTTAAAGGTACAGAGCACCATACTCTACTTTATGTCCACAGAATGCAGTGTTTTTCTTTATATTATCGCAGTGTATGTTTTTAATGACTAAGCTGTGAACCATGTTGTCATCTATTAACTAGGTCATCCACACGCCACAGCTAACCCATTTGCTGGCCATTTCTGTGTAAAGAAATAAAAAAGAACTTTTCTCATTGACTGACAGTGCCTTTTTTAAAATGTAAACGTGATATTGAAGTTAGCCTGGTCCCAGATCTGTCTGTACTGTCTTGCCAATTCCTATTGTCATTGTTTGGCATGACAGCACAAACAGGTTTCGGACAAGTTTAGTTTAAAGTAGCTCTAGGCTTAAAATTTTAGGATGATATATTGACATTTATTTTCTCAAGCTCCAATACTGACAGATTCAGCTAAATGGGGTTACGATAACAGAATAGGGTCGTGTTAAACGTTCTCGGTTAGCTTTGAATAAGTAAGCTTTGTGGAAAGGTCTAAGCAGCACGTATTGAGCAGCTTGAGGTAGCGGCTGTTTTGCTCCATCCTCCTCCTGCTCTCACATCTGTATAGTAGACAGCAGTTGTCGAACACAGAACCATGTATTACAGATTAAAGGAGAACTACACTCAAAAACAATATTTTAGTATTGTATTAATTATTTCACTGTTACTACAATCCCAAAAAGCATCTTCAGAACACATTTAGCTCTGTGCTGAAATCCTGAAGAACATGACTGCTGCGCTGCCATGCACAATTTGGGGATTGTATTAACAGCAGAGTAATGAACAAAATATGAAAATATCCCTCACCCATCTAAAACATTAATATATAAGCAATGACAGTCCTTCATTTGGAACTGTCTATAGGATGCCACAGAGTCACTGTAGTTAGTTTTCCTCACTACATGCATCCATTTGGATCAGTTAGCTTTCACTTGAAACACTATGCTAAAATAAAATACTATTTAGGGTTACATCAGTCTTTATTTCTGTCACCATCATGTAGGCCACATCCAACACGCGCACGCACACGCACACACACGCACACACACACACACACACACACACACACACACACACACACACACACACACACACACACACACACACACACACACACACACACACACACACACACACACACACATGCACACGGCTCTGGGAAACTGTAAAAAAGAAGAAGAAAGAACCTCAATAGTTCAAACAGAGTTAAACTAACAGGCAAAGAAGACTGAGAATGCCTGCCTGCCTGAATCTAGAATGTTCAAGTTGGCACTGGCATGCATGCCACCAAGCAGCCGTCCCCAATGGGTCCGAGGGAGAAAGCCAAGTGCCAGCACTGAACTGCTGAATTTTAATGAGTCATTATGCGCTAGAGGGGCCTCATTGTCTCCATTTATTCGGACGGAGAGAAAAGAATTAATTGGACAGAAAATGGCAGGGCAGAGGAACTGACCAGTCATTAAGAGGGCTGTGAATGGACGATTAGATGCACTTTTTTTTTTCTGATTTCCCCCTCGCCTGTTTCATATCGCAACGAATGCCCCGAAAACAACAAAACAACAACCACCGGTGGCAGCCTAACAACCACCACCACAACGTAGAATCAGGAAATCATATCAGCACATAATGTTAATACCAAACAAGAGAGAAAAGATAATACCACAGCAGATGGGGTGTGGGTGGTTCAGGAACGGCTTGTTGTTTTCCTCCTTCAAAGTCTGTCTTTTTTCACAGTTGTTCGCCAAATAGTTTCAGGAGGAACTCTTGAGAAAGGATGGGGGGGCTGCTTGGGTCCTGTTTCGTTGGAGAACGTCCTTTCACCATGTTTCTGCCAGGGCCCTCTTGAAAGCTCTACTGTAAATGAGTAACAATGAGGCTGAAGTGGAGGGCTGTTCCCACTGACTGGAAAAGCAGAGCAAGTCAAACCTGAGCAACACTCCCATCTCCAACCTTTATGGGTTTAAAAGTATTTCATGCAGTTTTTAATGTCACGAGAGAAGAAGACAATGGACTAGCACAGCCATGAGATTCATGTTCCATTTGTATTCAAATTAATGGGAGAAATTCTGAACATGCACACGCACTGACACACAAATGGATAAGACACACACATGCATGCTCACACACATGCACACTCGCACGCACGCAGGCGTGCGCCATCAGAGTATTGGATCAGTGAACACCAGATCTAGACAGGGTTAGTTCTGTCAAGGGGTTCGTGTGTAGAGCAGGGCCCAAGGTCTGATGTACATTCCGCCTGTCACAGCCATTGTTGACTTTTGGAAAGATGTGGTCTGGGACACATCCCATTACGGAACACTGGATGAACCCAGGGACATCACAAAGCCACAACCACCTCACCAGATCCCATTGTTATCAAACTGGGTTCAAACAGTATTTGTTTTCTTACAAGTACTTCAGCTTCACTCGTGCAATGGAATCAATGGAATAAATCAAATCAAAGTTTATTGGTCACGTGCACAGGATACAGGTGTATGCTTACTTGTTAACTCTCCTCAACAATGGAGTACAATATCAATATCAATATCAATCAATATTCAAATGCAAAATACAAAGTCCAAAATAACAGGAATAGTTCCAAAAATGCACTCCAGGCAGGCTAAATCAAATACTCAAAGTATTTGAAAGAAAATAAATACCATCGGAACCCAGTTTTGGGTCGCATTGTTAGGACTGGGATAGCTATCAGGGTTATAGTCTCATTGCTGTTAATGAGTCCCGGTTACTCTGCGTGTTTAGGGGAAACGGGGAGCTGCTGGGAACTCTGGGAACCCAGGGAACTCAGGGCCTGATTTGCAATGGAAATGAAGTGGACATAAAGTATCGTTACTGCTTGCCTGCCATTGAACTAACCAGCCTGCCTGACCGGGACCCACTTGATGCACAAAATCTTCCTGATAGAAGTGGGACTTGGTTGGAAGAAGTGCCTCTCCTTCCTTCCTGCTTCAAGGAAAACCTTACAGAAATGGCGCTTTAGCGGATTCCACGATGAGGTGTAGTCACCTTCACTATACAGAAAATGTTAAGCTGCTTTGTGTCGTTACTGTCCAAATATCCTGGCTATCTGAATAAAGTCATTGCTCCTGATTGCTGGAGTTGACTGTTTTAGATAGATACAAAATGTCAGACTTTTGATGTGTAGGCCTCCTTTTTTCTCAGGATGTAAACATACATCAATATAGATATAGAAGGTAAATACATATACTAATGAAATATGAATATACATATAAGCTAATAAAAGCAGCAATGATTATAGCAAGGGGAAAGCTGTGCAATATGATAAGACAAAAGCTAAAGCTAATATGCTAGTAGGCTAACGTGGTAGCATAGCATACAGGTGGCAAGCAACAAAAAATGCTTCAATAATAAAGCTGGTAAGTCTGAATTGGCAGTTATATAACAGAAAAATATATGCACAAAAAATGCCAGTGCAAAAATATTGTGATTGAAGTAACATGCTTTTCAATGGCTAGCTCCAATTAGCAAACATAAATAACTTCAGAATGCAAACAAAAACTTAATTAAATGTTAAACAGATTTATTTAAATTGCAAATAGCAAAAACAACATAAAAGTAAACCCTGTTGTTAAATTACTACAGCAACCTTAGTTCAACACCTAGTGACCTAATCAATAGATTTGTGCCTTTTAGGGAGGCTAAAAGAGGCATAGTTCAGCCATAATCCGAGTCCGAGAGGAAGTTGTGTATTACTGGAAGCTTGAGGACATAATTTTTGCTTTAATCGTTACACTTTTAACATTTTCAGATTTTTAAGAGGGGGCGTCCGTTAATCATTAAATTACATTTGTATGGCCTAAATAGATTAATGTATTAACTAGTATATCAAGAAATCAATATAGATAGATACTGTAGATGAATGACCATATCAGTGGATTTAGATATAGATTTAACTATATAAATCAATAAATGTCATCTTGATTGAAAAGTTTGGATATGTCCTCGTGACCTTGGGTACCAGTCTGAGTAATGTCTTCTCTGAACCTACATCACCTCTTGTTTGCAATTGAATCCACAGCCTCCAAAACAAACACTCTAAACTGAATTTCATTCGTTCTGTCCCCAGAGTTAATGACTTCCTGAATACATCAGCTTTATTTTGTGTCCTTTTCTTGTTCTTCTCGCTAAATAAAATGTTGCGTTTTACCAGCAGTGTCTCCTGAGTGACTGGCGCACTGTGGGCCAAGGAAAACAGGCTACCAGACAGAACTAACATTGACTTAACATTGACTTCCCTAGTTCCACGAGTGCTCGGACAGAGGGGAAGGAGAGAGGGAGTGGGTCTTGGTGCCAGTGCATTCACCCTGCCGCCCCTGAACACGCCACTAAATTGGGTCTGGCTCCTCCAAGGACAACTATATTTGGCCAGATGTTCATCACCAACCGGGACCCTGGATGGACCTAGCACTATAGATGTAGACCCACATCAGCCAATAGGAAAAGGAAAACAACTCTGTAATAGTCCTACAGTAGTTACACATTTGACCGCACTTAATTCACACATGTCCGATGAAACACTGGGTGTTAACATCACAATAGAAAATATGCTGTGTGTTTACTGAATATGACAGGTAAAGTATAGTGCCTTTCACAACTAAAGAAAGCAGCAGAAAAGGACCTGTTTCTGTTTTCACTGTCGAGAGGTTGTCATTTAGTGTCACTGAACAGTTGTCCACGTTTTTTCACCTT
>NC_059226.1:20820801-20825801 GCF_020615455.1 Coregonus clupeaformis | reverse complement strand
CACTTTTCCGTGATTTATTTTGTCAATTATTTTGAAACATGTTATGTTTTTCATTTCACTTCACCAATTTGGACTATTTTGTGTATGTCCATTACATGAAATCCAAATAAAAATCCATTTAAATTACAGGTTGTAATGCAACAAAATAGGAAAAACGCCAAGGGGGATGAATACTTTTGCAAGGGACTGTATACAGGTACTAATGAGGGGATATTAACCATGTGTGTGTAATAAACAAGAAAAAAACTAATGGAATGATGAGATGAGGAGCGGCAGTGGCTAGAAGGCCGGTGACGATGAACGCCGAAGCCTGCCCGAACAAGGAGAGGAGGCACCATCGGAGGAAGTCGTGACAGGTGGCTATTCTCAAATATAAAATATATTTTGATTTGTTTAACACTTTTTTGGTTACTACATGATTCCATATGTGTTATTTCATAGTTTCGATGTCTTCGCTATTATTCTACAATGTAAAACAATTTAAAAATAAAGAAAAACCCTTGAATGAGTAGGTGTGTCCAAACTTTTGACCACAAACTTTTGACCACTAAAAGGCTAAAAGGCTTCCTACTCCCTGTCTCCTGTTTACAGGGCTAGCCCTTGTGGAACAGTTAGGGCTATGGAGTGGCGACCCGGCGTGGAGGGGAGAGGAAGCCTTTAGCCTTTTAGTGGTCTACCGGGGTTCATTATGACTGAGCTTTGCTGGCGGGAGTAACCTCAGCTCAGCATGGTTCTAAAGGTCGCTCCACTGCACGACGTTCCGGCGCCTGGGGTTCTTTGACACAGCAACGTTCCTCTGTGTACTACAGCAACGACAGACAGACACATGTAACACACACACACACACACACACACACACACACACACACACACACACACACACACACACACACACACAGATGAGGCTGTAATGTCACTCTCCTTCTTATGGACTTCTCAGTAGTGTCCAATATGGTGAATATTTTAGGACACCGTCAGCTTTAAGCCTCACCCCTCCTTGAGTCAATCGTCAACCCTCCTTTAAGGAGGAACCCAAATGCCATGGAATGCATGTGGCGGATGGATTGATAGTAGGGGGAGCTAATGTCATGGGATGAAAGGTCAAAGGTTGACTCTGGGTTGACTCTGTGGTTTTACTTCCACTTCTGCTCCACTCTCTTATTCAGAGAAATGTATGGTTAGCTTGGTTTGGCTCCTTCATCTGCTCAATTGTGTGATTGACGAGGACAGCCCTCAGTGTTCAGGGATAATTATTTAAGCGATAAGGCCAGAGGAGGTGTGGTGTATGGCCAATATACCATGGCTAAGGGCTGTTCTTAGGCACTCCGCTTGCGTCGCGCATAAGAACAGCCCTTAGCCGTGGTATATTGGCCATATACCACAAACCCCCGAGGTACCTTATTGCTTTTATAAACTGGTTACCAACATCATTTTTGGGGTCATACCCGTGGTATACGGTCTGATAAACCTTTCAGCCAATCAGTATTCAGGGATCTTTTCCACCAAGGTTATACATTCCCAGTAAGTCAAACACTAAAGATACAGTGATCATGTAGGATAATGCACATTGACTTTTCAGGAAAGTCAGAGCTAATCTTTATATAAGCATTACCCAGTATGGATTGCTACTGCCAAAGCATAACTGAAAATGCATAAAAAAATGGCATGCAATGCCCTATATAGTGCACTACTATTGACTAGAGCCCTGTGGGCCCTGCTCAAAATAACTACACTATATAGGGAATAGGGTGCAATTTGGGAAGCAAACGGAATCTGGTGGTTAGAGTTCTAAACAAACCAAAAACAGAGATCAGAAATCGGCCTGCATAAATACTACCTCACTGGTTGTACACTCATATAACATCAAATAAAAGCGAACTGGAGATCAGACATCCTGCTGTATAAATACTTAACTACTCACTCATTGTGTACTCATATAAAAAGACAAAGAAAATATTTTTTGCATGTCCACTGTAGGTGACTATTGCGTCGTCAGAAGTGAGTGGGCTTTTCCATGCAAATCCATCTCAGATGTCCGGAGATTAAAGTTTCCTTTACAACTTTCCTCTCTGTTCCTCTTCCAATGGTCAGAAGAGCAGGGACCAGAGAGAGGGTAAAACTCTCTCTCTCTTGAATTATCATGTTCGTTCTGGTCAGAAGAGCAGGGACCAGAGAGAGGGTAAAACTCCCTCTCGCTCTCCCTCTCCCTGAATGATCCTGTTCCGCCATTGTACAGCATTGAACCACGTGACACCACACGTCCAGTCACATCTGACCAAAGTAAAGGAACTAAAGGCCCCAAATAACATTTTCCCATTTTGACCGAGCCACACTGATGTCATCAAGTATAGTCTATGACATCACTCTAATAGTGAGATATAAACATAGAATGACATAATAGAACTTAATAGGATCTCTGTGGTTTAAAAGGCTTGTGATTAACTCATGTAGGGAACACACAGAGAGAGTGGCCGTGGCACCAGTTCCCTCCAACGGTCAGGCAGCTTTGAATCATGTGACACCCAACAGCCAATCACTGACTAGAATAAATTGAGTCAAAAAACAAAAAATACTTACTGAGCCATGCTGATGTAATAGGGTACACAATACCATATGATGTCATTCCAATAGTGTGTTTTAAAGGCCTCTGACTGGTGTGAGAGAGTGGACAGGGTGGAATCGGGCAACAGAGGATGACGTGGTGGTTCTGTCCCTGTTCCAGCAGCGTCGGCCATTGACGACCATTCACTCTGACTGCTAATGAGGTTGACCTCTAACCCTTTTTTCCTGGGCAGGGGGCCTGGCTGGGTGTCGGGCTGCTCCTGGTACTGCCTGGTGGTAATGTATTGGTCATATTATAAAAGAGGCATGGGGAGATTCAAGGGGAGGGAGGAAGAGAGAAGAGGAATATAGTGAGAGAATCAGAGAGGGATAGAGTGAGAGAAACAGAGAGGGATAGAGTGAGAGAAACTGAGAGGGATAGAGTGAGAGAAACAGAGAGAGATAGAGTGAGAGAAACAGAGAGGGATAGAGTGAGGGAAACACAGAAGGATAGAGTGAGAGAAACAGAGAGGGATAGAGTGAGAGAAACAGAGAGGGATAGAGTGAGAATAACAGAGAGGGATAGAGTGAGAGAAACAGAGAGGGATAGAGTGAGAGAAACAGAGAGGGATAGAGTGAGAGAAACAGAGAGGGATAGAGTGAGAGAAACAGAGAGGGATAGAGTGAGGGAAACAGAGAGGGATAGAGTGAGGGAAACAAAGAGGGATAGAGTGAGAGAAACAGAGAGGGATAGATTGAGAGAAACAGAGAGGGATAGAGTGAGAGAAACAGAGAGGGATAGAGTGAGAGAAACAGAGAGGGATAGAGTGAGAGAAACAGAGAGGGATAGAGTGAGAGAAACAGAGAGGGCTAGAGTGAGAGAAACAGAGAGGGATAGATAACATAGAGAGTGAGATAGGGAGATGTGACTGGATGTCGAGAGACAGTCATGAGTGGAGGATGGTGAGGAAGAAGATGAACATTATAGGGAGGGAGAGAGAAACAGAAGAGACTGGGATTCTTCTTTTACAGGATGGAGCCATGTTATTCTCTGCAGGGCAAAGGGAAAATGAACTTGCACTCAACGGCTCGTTCCATAGATCACACTTTGGAATTACCTTCACAAAAAACATACATTTCAAAATGAAATGTTTCATGCAAATTATGCTTTTCTCGAGTTAGAGATCTTTGAGCAAACTTGATTGTTTAGCTTTCTCCTGAATTTATTAGGAAATCTTTTCATTGACTTATAAGAGTGGAAGAGCTATCGTTTTCCCCATCTCCTTACTGTGGATGGCAATGCATGGACACACACGTACACAAGCACATACAAACGCGTACACACACACACACACACACACACACACACACACACACACACACACACACACACACACACACACACACACACACACACACACACACACACACACACACACACACACACACACACACCACTGGCCCAGGTAGCATTTCACTTCCTGGCAGTCGCAGTGTCGGGCGGGACGGTGAGGAGATTATGATTGAATGTGAAATGTGATCTGTTCTGGGGTGGGTGGCTTTCTAATAAAACAAGCCTTTCACTGCTCAGTGTGTGTGTGTGTGTGTGTGTGATATCCCTGAGAAGACCTGCTTTCACTCCTGCAGGGAAGGGAGACACACTGTTCGGGGTGGAGTGCAGGCCTGGGTAACCAACGTAGTGCTGTAGTTCACAAGTTGAAGGTTATTGGAGTTTAAGAATCCAAAATCATTCCAAAATAATGAAGAAAATCTCTTATGATCACAACCTATGTCACCATGAAATCACAATGACTGGGTGACTGTACCTATGGCACAGGTACAAGATATAGAGATACAGGACAGTTTGTATGTGAATGGCAGTCAGGTCAAAAGGAGGACTCCTTCATGCCTCCGATTTAGGATGATGTTCATTAGGGCACATACTGGAAAATATTTGGAAACGTTTTGCAATGGAGAAAACAAAAGTTCAGGTAGTCCCTCCCTGTTTCAGCCCATTTTCTTCCATTTGGTGGCTTATGAACATGTCCCAGGTCTGGGTTTTAAGACAGGGCCAGGGGGGAATGGGGGAAACGCGCCCGCCCGCCCGTTTGGTGAATCGGATTCGTTGGCACATGCAGTGGGCGTGGATCCCCGCCAGCCACATACAGACCCTACAGGCAGGATATTTGTGGTGCAACTCACATGCCAAAATTTCACTGACGCAACTGGGAGCAAGTCAGCCAATGGGCCACCTATTACGTCTACAGGTGGTGCAGAGACAGCCTGGTGAGAGAGAGGAAGGGGTTTGGGCTGTTTAGAACACGGCCATGGTTATTGTGAAAGACTGTGGTTTACAGAGCGGTCCAAACGGACCAGAACAAGATTATCAATGTGATGGATTATTGACCGTTGGATTGACCGCTGCGTTGCTGGTTCTGTTAGAGATTTAAGGGCTTATC
>NC_059226.1:20748301-20815801 GCF_020615455.1 Coregonus clupeaformis | reverse complement strand
GGGGACACTTTACCTCGGAGCGCTATGTTAGCACAGGGTGGCACTACAGAGCTACTATTCTGATTTTGTGTCTCTCTCTCTCACTGTGATTTTGAGACCAGTTCCGCCACCCAGTGTTGGGCAGAACACATTACAATAAACAATTCACATTATGGTAATGTTTAATTTGATTGGACTTTAATGTCGCTTATCGCACTACAAAATTGCATGGATCACTGGGTCATAGAAATACTTTATGACTTCTTAAAATTAAGTGTACTTCCCTTTGTAGAGGTCTTCACTTTCTCTTCTAAGTCTCCTATCTCTCTCTCTCTCTCTCTCTCTCTCTCTCTCTCTCTCTCTCTCTCTATGTCTCTCTCTCACGCACACACACGCCAAAACGGATGCATGCATGCGCGCAACAAGCGTAGAGGTAAAGTGATAATAAACAGAGTAGCAGCAGCGTAAAAGAGGCGGGGGGGAATAATGCAAGTCTTATGGCTTGGGGGTAGAAGCTGTTAAGAAGCCTTTTGGACCTAGACTTGGCTCTCCGGTACCGCTTGCCGTGCGGTAGCAGAGAGAACAGTCTATGACTAGGGTGGCTTTTAGGGCCTTCCTCTGACACCGCCTGATATTGAGGTCGTGGATGGCAGAAAGCTTGGCCCCAGTGATGTACCGGGCCATACGCACTACCTGAGCACGCACCCCTGAGGGGCCCCCTTGTTGAGGATCAGCGTGGCAGATGTGTTGTTACCTAACCTTACCACCTAGGGGCGGCCCGTCAGGAAGTGCAGAATCCAGTTGCAGAGGGAGGTGTTTAGTCCCAGGGTCCTTAGCATAGTGATGAGCTTTGAGGGCACTATGGTGTTGAACGCTAAGCTGTGGTCAATGAATAGCATTCTCATGTAGGTGTTCCTTTGTCCAGGTGGGAAAGGGCAGTGTGGAGTGGAATAGAGATGGCATCATCTGTGGATCTGTTGTGGCGAAATGCAAATTGGAGTGGGTCTAGGATTTCTGGGAGAATAGTGTTGATGTGAGCTATGACCAGCCTGTCAAAGTACTTCATGGCTACAGACGTGAGTGCTACGGGTCGGTAGTCATTTAGGCAGGTTAACTTAGTGTTCTTGGGCACATGGCTATGGTGGTCTGCTTGAAACATGTTTTTATTACAGACTCAGTCAGGGACAGGTTGAAAATGTCAGTGAAGACACTTGCCAGTTGGTCAGTGCATGCTCGGAGTACACGTCCTGGTCCGGAACAGCTGATGCTCTCGTGCATGCTTCAGTGTTGCTTGCCTCGAAGCGAGCATAGAAGTAATTTAGCTCGTCTGGTAGGCTCGTGTCACTGGCAGCTCGCGGCTGTGCTTCTCTTTGTAGTAAGTAATAGTTTGCAAGCCCTGCCACATACGACGAGCGTTTGAACCGGTGTAGTACGATTCAATCTTAGTCCTGTATTGACACTTTGCCTGTTTGATGGTTCGTCGGAGGGCATAGCGGGATTTCTTATAAGCTTCCGGGTTAGAGTCCCGCTCCTTGAAAGCGGCAGCTCTACCCTTTAGCTCAGTGCGGATGTTGCCTGTAATCCATGGCTTCTGGTTGGGGTATGTACGTACGGTCACTGTGGGGATGACATCATCAATGCACTTATTGATGAAGCCAGTGACTGATGTGGTGTATTCCTCAATGCCATTGGAAGAATCCCGGAACATATTCCAGTCTGTGCTAGCAAAACAGTCTTGGAGCTTAGCATCTGCGCCCACTTTTGTATTGAGCGAGTCACTGCTAAATTGATAATTATTGGGTTCATTTCTGCTCCAGAACATGAATGTCGAGTTGCTTCCATCTGACCAGGTTGTGGCTCTGTACAGGCTGATCCAAGCGAACTTTTGAGATCCTTTTAAAACCTGGTCCTCTGCTTGGTTCCTCACACTGGCCAGGTCTGTGTAGTGTTCTCTGCAGTAACTCTGAGCTTCAAACCATGTCTTCAGTTCTGTAATGTGTTAGTAGGTCTGAGTGGCATTGTCTCTTCCTGGAATGAGAGGCCACACATATCCGAGAATGTTTCAGTTACTGTGATGTAAGACATTGGGTGCGTTCAAGTTCAACCAGGGAAATAGTTTGCAAACGTTAGCAACATATTCCATTTGTTTTGTGTTAGCCGCAAACATTCGTTAATGTTAGCTAACAGTCTGAGATGTTAGTGTGCTCTGAACGTAAGTGTCTGTTTCGGGTCTAAACTGCCATACAAATTATCATGTGACCATGTAGGTTTTCTATTAGATTTTACATTTTACGTCATTTAGCAGACGCTCTTATCCAGAGCGACTTACAGTTAGTGCATGCATTATTATTTTTTTATTTTCATACCCCATGGGAATCGAACCCACAACCCTGGCATTGCAAACGCCATGCTCTACCAACTGAGCTACCTCCCTGCCGGCCATTCCCTCCCCTACCCTGGACGAATTGTGCGCCGCCCCATTGGTCTCCCGGTTGCGGCCGGCTACAGCAGAGCCTGGATTCGAACCAGGATCTCTAGTGGCACAGCTAGCACTGCAATGCAGTGCCTTAGACCACTGCACCACTCGGGAGATACATGTAGTAGGAATAGCAGAGTAATTTTCAGTTTGATAGTTGCCACTAAAATGCCATAATCATTCAAAAAAAATAGCTGTTTAAACAAGGAAACATGCTCGCCGCAAATGGAAGCCTTGTTGAACGCACCTCTGGCAAAGCTAAGTCACTTAATAATAGTTATCAGCAAAGCTGTATTCTCACAAAGCGACTTGTACAGTGGGGAAAAAAAGTATTTAGTCAGCCACCATTTGTGCAAGTTCTCCCACTTAAAAAGATGAGAGAGGCCTGTAATTTTCATCATAGGTACACGTCAACTATGACAGACAAAATGAGAGAGAAAAAATCCAGAAAATCACATTGTAGGATTTTTAATGAATTTATTTGCAAATTATGGTGGAAAATAAGTATTTGGTCAATAACAAAAGTTTCTCAATACTTTGTTATATACCCTTTGCAGTGGCGGCTCCTGAAAAAATTCTCAGGGGGGGCAATTTTTCTGATGATTTAGGTGACCTACACACATTTTAAAAAAAGATATGTCCAGCAACAACATGAAGACAGGGGCAGCATATAAGTCAATACCAGAAGCATTTATTGACTGATCTCAAAAGTGTTGGCTTACCAGGGTTGGTGGAGCCCTCAGTTTCATCTTTGCCTCGCAAAGCTAACTCAAACACTCCGCAAAACTTCACACACTGGATTAGCCGGCTGAGGATGTGGCGGTTCTTGCTAATGTCGTAGTAAATATATTTGTTATAGTGAATATGGAATATGATATGTTGAGTAAAATGTTGTGCTAAGATCTATTTAGGTCAGGAGCTGGTTATAAGTTCTGTTCCTATCAATAACAATGGACAAAAGGGTCCTATCTTGTCAGCCTTGTCAGCAGGTGGCCAAGGACAACACCCACGCCATAGGCCTCTCAGTTCTTCCAACTCACGAGTTCTTGCTCTGAGGACACACACACACACACACACAAACACACACACACACACACATCATCACTGTTAAACACACACACACACACACACACACACACACACACATCATCACTGTTAAACACACACACACACACACACACACACACACAAAAATCCCCTCTCTTAGGCTGAACATTTGAAGACAGAGAACCCGACTCAGAGCCAATGCAACAGTGACAGTAGCCTGGAGGGGACCTCGCCCAACTCATCAGGACCAATCAGAAGATCAGAACTACTAGATTCAACCTACTTCATTTATTGCATAAAATGTCTGCACACAATGTTTCGGGGCTCTCTTCAGATAATAATAATAATAATAATAATAATATGCCATTTAGCAGATGCTTTTATCCAAAGCGACTTACAGTCATGCGTGCATACATTTTTGTGTATGGGTGGTCCCGGGGATCGAACCCACTACCTTGGCGTTACAAGCGCTGTGCTCTACCAGCTGAGCTACAGAAAGTGGATACTCATGGATGCGCATCGCAATTGTAAAATGTCAACACAATTGGAGACACCACGTCATTTTTGGAGACATGTTATTGACAGTAAACTATTGTAGATGCGACTGCTAACTAAATAAAACATTTTAGCTGGCTAGCTAATCATCTTAGCTAAATGTGGGGCAAACAAATCAGTTATTTACCGTTAATTTTAGGGATTGGGGTGAAAGAAATCGAGTTACATAGTGATACTTTACGATATACTGTATTGACAATATCGCAATATTTTAGCGCTAGTTGGCTGTACCTGCACCAAAACACCATTATTGTTCCTTCATAGCTTGTTCTCAATCTTTTCACATTGGGGAGCCAATTTGTTTTCAGCACTTTTATTTCCATGACTGGTCAAAACTCGTTCTCATGGCTTTCTGATCCCTCTGCAACAGACATATGGTGCGCAATAAAATCACAGTATCGAATCGCAATACGTATAGAATCATGAGACTCGCAATGCATATATCTTATCGTGAGGTTCCTGGCAATTCCCAGCCCAAGTTCATTTGCCACAACAAATCTCTTCGCTAGCAAACGCGATGTCTTCTCCAAAACGGCAATGTGTCTCCAGCAATGTTTACTTTTTTGACGTTCTATGGCATCTCCACTTTCCAAGCATATATGACCACATGTAATATTTTGGTAAGTGATGCAAATAGTGAACTATGTAGGGCCAGGATGTAAAATATATGTAGCTGCAGCAATTTCTCTTATCTGATATGGTAAGTAATGGGGCTTAATGTATAGCTCCCTAATAGTTTGACGAACGGGTCCGTGCACGCGATTCCAGATATCTTTACCTCTGAATAAACTGCCTTTATTATACCATATCCACCCTGTCCAAAGTCTCTACTTGGTCTCAGTTCTCCAGTAAACTTGTGATTATCAACACTAACCTCATCGTTGTGGCGGCGGACAGCTAGCCTGTATCCCTCATCCAGTTGAGTGGCAATGTTCACTCCCCAAAGCAGACAATCTCAAACAGAAAAATCCTCGGGTGTAGGACTTTCCGCCTTTAGTAGAAACCTGTTGAATTATTAAATTTGGTCTGGGAGGTCCTAATTGTTTCGTTGCCAATTTATCTTGATTTGTTCGCCGACAAAAAGTAACTTATTTCAAAGAGACAATCGAGTTGCACTGAACGCTATAGCCATCTTGATAGTAGTACGTGAATTGATTGATGAGGCTACCCGCTCTTTTCTTAGTTACGTTCATGGTTACGTTACGTATGACGAAAGCGCGTAAGTGCAAGCCCTCAGAAGCCCATAGAGATTGTATTGAAAGCTCTGAAATTTGAAAAAAATAGATTTTACATGGGAGTCTATGACAGACTTCTGGGCGATTTTCAACCTGACTGAAATCGCCCCAAAAGGGGGGGGAGCCATTTGAAGCACGACTTTCGCCTGATTGGACATTTAGTGGCAGTGTGGCACTGTGGCAGATTACAACACTGATAACTACTGTTGCCGTGATATAATTGATTAGAAAAAAATTCCCTTCCTTTTCCCGTTTGGCAGTGCGTCGCCCATATCGCCCTATTGAACAGACCGCCCCTGACCCTTTGTTGGCAATGACACAGGTCAAACGTTTTGTGTAAGTCTTCACAAGGTTTTCACACACTGTTGCTGGTATTTTGGCCCATTCCTCCATGCAGATCTCCTCTAGAGCAGTGATGTTTTGGGGCTGTCGCTGGGCAACACGGACTTTCAACTCCCTCCAAAGATTTTCTATGGGGTTGAGATCTGGAGACTGGCTAGGCCACTCCAGGACCTTGAAATGCTTCTTACGAAGCCACTCCTTCGTTGCCCGGGCAGTGTGTTTGGGATCATTGTCATGCTGAAAGACCCAGCCACGTTTCATCTTCAATGCCCTTGCTGATGGAAGGAGGTTTTCACTCAAAATCTCACGATACATGGCCCCATTCATTCTTTCCTTTACATGGATCATTCGTCCTGGTCCCTTTGCAGAAAAACAGCCCCAAAGCATGATGTTTCCACCCCCATGCTTCACAGTAGGTATGGTGTTCTTTGGATGCAACTCAACATTCTTTGTCCTCCAAACACGACGAGTTGAGTTTTTACCAAAAAGTTATATTTTGGTTTCTAGCAAACTTCAGACGGGCCTGGACATGTACTGGCTTAAGCAGGGGGACACGTCTGGAACTGCAAGATTTGAGTCCCTGGCGGCGTAGTGTGTTACTGATGGTAGGCTTTGTTACTTTGGTCCCAGCTCTCTGCAGGTCATTCACTAGGTCCCCCTGTGTGGTTCTGGGATTTTTGCTCACCGTTCTTGTGATCATTTTGACCCCACGGGGTGAGATCTTGCGTGGAGCCCCAGATCGAGGGAGATTATCAGTGGTCTTGTATGTCTTCCATTTCCTAATAATTGCTCCCACAGTTGATTTCTTCAAACCAAGCTGCTTACCTATTGCAGATTCAGTCTTCCCAGCCTGGTGCAGGTCTACAATTTTGTTTCTGGTGTCCTTTGACAGCTCTTTGATCTTGGCCATAGTGGAGTTTGGAGTGTGACTGTTTGAGGTTGTGGACAGGTGTCTTTTATACTGATAACAAGTTCAAACAGGTGCCATTAATACAGGTAACGAGTGGAGGACAGAGGAGCCTCTTAAAGAAGAAGTTACAGGTCTGTGAGAGCCAGAAATCTTGCTTGTTTGTAGGTAACCAAATACTTATTTTCCACCATAATTTGCAAATAAATTCATAAAAAATCCTACAATGTGATTTTCTGGAGAAAAAAAATCTCAATTTGTCTGTCATAGTTGACTTGTACCTATGATGAAAATTACAGGCCTCTCTCATCTTTTTAAGTGGGAGAACTTGCACAATTGGTGGCTGACTAATTACATTTTTCCCCCACTGTATATATGTAAACTGTCAAACCATGTCATTAACTTTAGGCAGAGTTTTGCAGCCAATTTTGCAGCCAAAAACGCTTCCTCAAAGGATACTCCTCCGCATCCTTGGAAAAACGAGGTAGGTAAGGACTGTTAGTCAATAATGTCCATGCCAGAAAAGGCGTTACGTACTTTCCTTTGCCTCAAAGGACTATTTGAGTGCATCGTATGTTAGTATATAATCTGATGTCACTGTATGAGAGGAGAGCTGGGTCTTGTCTACCTGATGATGCCATGGGTCAGTGAGTAAGTTCCAATAGGTTCTAACTCATCTAGGGCTGGTTAACACAGTGGGTGTTTCTCAATATGAATACTACCATGCTCCACACTCTCATGCTCCAAGTGCATTCTCTTGAGTACGTTCTTATGAGGACAAGAGTGTGAAGTTACACAGTGGAGAATGCATAAAACATTACATTTGAGAAGCACTCGCACTCCCCCTACTGTATTAACTCACACTGCATCTCCCCATTCACTAAGCCTTTTTCCAGCCAGGAAAATGGCAATAGAGACAAAATAAGATATACACAAAGCAAACGTTTTACTTCATAACTATCAGCTAGCTATATGTGAATCGTGTAATCTTGCTAACCAGCTAGCTATTAAACAGGCAAAAATAACCTACAACTGATGTTATTCAAGGTACATTAGGTGCACATTCTTTGTAGGTAGCTAGCTAGCAATTCTTCGTGGCTAGCTAGCTATCCAGTTAGTCCTATTGACTTAATATGGACTTACCCATTCACTGAACCTCCCATCTTCTCGCCAGGACAATGGCAAAAGAGATGAAACAAGATATACACAAAGCAAACGTTTTACTTCATAACTATCAGCTAGCTATATGTGAATCGTAATACAGCACCCAATGTCACAGGAAGGTCAAAAAGATCATCAAGGACATTAACCATTCGAGACACGGCCTGTTCACCCCGCTATCACCTAGAAGGTGAGGTCAATACAGGTGCATCAAAGCTGGGGACCGAGAGACTGAAAAACAGCTTCTATCTCAAGGACATCAGACTGTTAAATAGCCATCACTAGCCGGCATCCACCCAGTACTCTGCCCTGAACTTAGTCACTGTCACTAACCGGCTACCACCTGGTTACTCAACCCTGCACCTTAGAGGCTGCTGCCCTATGTACATTGACATGGAATCACTGGTCACTTTAACAATAGATCACTGGTCACTTTAATAATGTTTACATACTGTTTTACTCATTTCATATGTATATACTGTATTCTAGTCAATGCCATCCTATTCAACTATTGCAGTATATATACTATTCTATCCTACGTATTCTACGTATATACTAAATATTCTATCCACATACTGTCCATAATGTCTATACATCCCATCACATACAGTGCATTTGGAAAGTATTCAGACCACTTGGCCTTTTCCACATTTTGTTACGTTACAGCCTTATTCTAAAATTGATTAAATTGTTATTTCCCCTCATCAATCTAGACACAATACCCCATAATGAGAAAGCAAAAACAGTTTTGTAGAAACTTTAGCAAATGTATAAAAAATAAAAAAATGGAAATATCATATTTACATAAGTATTCAGACCCTTTACTCTGTCCTTTGATTAAGTGCCTTTGGCAGAGATTACAGACTCGAGTCTTCTTGGGTATGACGCTACAAGCTTGGCACACCTGTATTTCGGGAGTTCCTCCCATTCTTCTCCGCAGATCCTCTCAAACTCTGTCAGGTTGGATGGGGAGCATCGCTGCACAGCTATTTACAGGTCTCTCCAGAGATGTTCGATCGGGTTCAAGTCTGGGCTCTGGCTGGGCCACTCAAGGACATTCAGAGACTTGTCTCGAAACCACTCCTGCATTGTCTTGGCTGCGTGCTTAGGGTTGTTGTCCTGTTGGAAGGTGAACCTTCACCCCAGTCTGAGGTCCTGAGTGCTCTAGAGCAGGTTTTCATCTCTGTACTTTGCTCCGTTCATCTTTCCCTCGATCCTGACTAGTCTCCCAGTCCCTACCGCTGAAAAACATCCCCACAGCATGATGCTGCCATCACCATGCTTCACCGTAGGGATGGTGACAGATTTCCTCCAGACGTGATGCTTGGCATTCAGGCCAAAGAGTTCAATCTTGGTTTCATCAGACCAGAGAATCTTGTTTCTCATGGTCTGAGAGTCCTTTAGGTGCCTTTTGGCAAACTCCAAGCGGGCTGTCATGTGCCTTTTACTGAGGAGTGGCTTCCGTCTAGCCACTCTACCATAAAAGCCTGATTGGTGGAGTGCTGCAGAGATGGTTGTCCTTCTGGGAGGTTCTCCCATCTCCACAGAGGAACTCTGGAGCTCGTCAGAGTGACCATCGGGTTCTTTGTCACCTCCCTGACCAAGGCCCTTCTCCCCCAATTGCTCAGTTTGGCCGGGCGGCCAGCTCTAGGAAGAGTCTTGGTGGTTCCAAACTTCTTCGATTTATGAATGATAGAGGCCACGGTGTTCTTGGGGACCTTCAATGCTGCAGAAATGTTTTGGTACCCTTCCTCAGATCTGTGCCTTGACACAATCCTGTCTCGGAGCTCTACGGACAATTCCTTCGACCTCATGGCTTGTTTTCTGCTCTGGCATGCATATAGACAGGTGTGTGCCTTTCCAAATCATGTCCAATCAATTGAATTTACCACAGGTGGACTCCAATCAAGTTGTATAAACATCTCAAGGATGATCAATGGAAACAGGATGCACCTGAGCTCAATTTTGAGTCTCATAGCAAATGGTCTGAATACTTATGTAAATAAGGTGTTTCTGTTTTCTTTATTTTTAATAAATTAGCAAACGTTTCTAAAAACCTGTTTACGCTTCATCATTATGGGGTATTGTGTGTAGATTGATGAGGAATGTTTTCTATTTAATCAATTTTAAAATAAGGCTGTAACGTAACAAAATGTGGAAAGAGTCAAGGGGTCTGAAGTCGGAGTGTATTTTCTCTCGGTTCAGCTCAAATAATGGCCGCCATGGATTTCAAGAAAATTGGTAAAATGTTTTGCGTGGTTGCGTCATCTTTCTTTGCATACTTTCTGTTGATGCTTGAATCGATGCATGCTTCAAAATATGTACAAATGGAACACGCATTTGAGAAGTGCCCTCTGTTTCACATACTTTGAATTGGACTCATGCTCCGACCCTCCCGTGCTCCAATTTGCATGCTCGGAGCACGGTAGTATGCATTTTGAGAAACACCCAGTGTGTGTGTGTGTCTGTGTGTGTGTGTATGTGGTTGTCTGTGTGTGTGTGTGTGTGTGTGTGTGTGTGTGTATGTGTGTGAGTCAAAAAGACAAGGGTGTTATTAAGATGTGATCTTCCTCCTTCCTGGACAGTAACATTCCTCATGACCATGTCTCTCTAGGGTACTTTCCACTCAAAGGATTATAATCATTTTAGGAGATCATAGGTCCAATCTGCCTTCAGTATTTTCATCTTTATTGACAGAGAGGTGGAAAAGTGTAGAGCGCGGTATCAGAAAGTAGAGGGACACGAACGGAAAAGTGGCTGAGACGGGCTTGAACCCCGGTTACAAAGGGCTGTTGTATATGTGGTCAGGAGGGCTAAGCACTATGCCAGACTCATGCACAGACAATGTTATTTTACACCTTGTAAATCATCGTTAACAATTCCTTCAGTAGCATCTGTATGGTACAAATGCACAAGTTACTGTTGTGATGCCACGAGAGGCTACCGCTTCCAGCGGGGTTGCCCAAGTAGTGCAAGGAGTCCAGGTTCAACCAAAACAAGGATTTTTATTCAAGGTCTTCGGCAACTAACGAAATTATAACACAATTCTCTTCTCTTCCAAACCCACCCTCCAGACCGTGTCTCTTCCCTTCAAAAAACCCCAGCCCATCAGCCCCTGATTGGTTTCAGCTGCGTGGGAAGATTGGCCACAGAGGGTTGGAGTTCCCGACCATACCAGCAGATGGAGCCATAGCTGTCTGGGTTTGCAGCCACCTCAGGGGGATGTAACGTCCCTCCAGGACACAGCCTCTCGTGACATCACACATCCCCCTCCTCGGGACCGACGTCCTCGTCGGGGTAAAGGCAGCGAAGAAGGCATCACGCCGGGAGAGGGCGTCCGCATTGCCGTGGTGCTTGCCAGCCTGCTCTCTCTTCAACTCCTCCACCTCTAGGACCAGGGACTCAGCCTCCTGTTGTCTCTCCTTGAGTTTCTTACTGAACGCATCAGCCTTGGTTTTAGCAGAGTTTAGCTTCTGTTGAGCAGCTTTCAGTTCCTTCTCTCTCTCTGCCTCCGCATTCTTCATCTTGTTCTCCAACACCTTGTACTTCTCCTCTGCCTTCTTCTGGACCTCCTTACTACTGCGCAGGGTCTCCTCACACTCCTCGATGGTCCTGCGCAGCCTCTCCAGCTCCTCCTGTTGCTTATGGAAGGAGCTCTGTTGGAGTTTAGCCTGGAGGATATCTAACTCTTCTGTCTTCATGTCTAACTGTTGCTTTAACAAACGATACCTCTCAGCGGTCCCCTTCAGACCAGACAGTTCTTTGTCCAGATTCTGTAGCTCCGTCTCTGTGTCGGTCTGGGCACCTGCCATCCCTATCAGAGCCCGGGGCGGGAGTGAGTAATTCGGAGGATTGCACCGGAGCCTTCCCAGGATGAGTCTTGCCTCTCCGTTTCCGAGGTACTCGGGTTATCCTCTCCTGAGACTCTCTCCAGAGTGGGTAAAAGGCTGGGCAGTCTCGTCCAATTAGGACAGGGACGGGGAGGGAATCAACCACCCCCGCCGTCGTGTGTATGGTTCCCCGTGTGCTGGTCATTGTAAGTTCAGTAATGGGGTATTCTCTGGTGTCCCCATGGACACAGGAAACTGGGAGGACTTTCCCCGGGGTCAGACACGTTGGGCCCACCAAATCCTTACGCACCAGGGTGGCCCGGCTACCAGAATCCAGTAAGGCCTCCACATCATGGTGATTCACAGTTACCGGGCAGGTGGGGGTCGATCTGGGCCGCCATCTACGACTCCCAAGAGCGAGGCAAAACGGTGTGTGGGTGCTGAGCTGGAGGACTCCGCAGTGGGCATAGGTTCATCGGCTGGTTTCCCACACTGCCAGGAGATATGTCCCATCTCCCCACACCGGTAACACTGTCGAAGTTTCCCCCTCCTGGTGTACTCTTCTTGGACCCGCCTGGTTTCTGGCTCCCCCTGGAGCCGGGATAAGTCCTGACGTGGCTGGGTTCGAGCCATTGGGGGTCCTTTGGACGGGTCCTTCCCATTTGTGGTGGGGCCGCACTCCTGGGGTCTTTTCGGGAAGCATTCAGCATCTCCGCTGTGGCCTGGTACTTTTCCACAGCTTCCACGGTCAGATCAGCCGTGGTCAAGGCCTGTTGACTGATGAACCGTTTTGCCTCATAAGGCAGGGCGCGTAGGTAACGATCCACCACAACGGCCTCCACCACCGCCGCTGCTGTATTCCTCTGCGGATCCAGCCATTTCCTTGCGATTCGGACAAGTTCATGCATCTGCGCCCGAGGAGGTTGGTCTGGTTGGAAGGTCCAGCTGTGCAAGCGCTGGGCCATACCAAACTTTGTGAGTCCATATCTGCTGAGGATCTCAGACTTCAGGGCATCATAGTCAGTAACCTGGTCAGGGCCCAGGTCCCGGACAGCATTCAGCGCTTCCCCGGTTAGAAAGGGGGCTAACAGACCAACCCACTGTTGCTTGGGCCAGGCTTCCCTAGTGGCCGTGGCCTCAAATGCATGCAGGTATGCCTCAATGTCATCGGTAGCTCCCATCTTAGATATAAAGTCACTTGCCTTTATTGGGCGGGTATTTTGGACAACCATCTGTCTCTGCAACTGCAATTCCTCTGCCTTCAGAAGGTTGGCTTTCTTTTGCTCCTCCAAGAGAGCCACGTTTGCTTGCATCTGGGCTTGCTGGCCAGCAACAAGGGCTTTCAATATGTCCTCCATTTCAGTCGGCGGGGAGCCTACGGCCAACTTGGAAAACTGGGTGATCAAACCTTCGGTATCCTCCTCTGACATGCACTATTAACGCTTGAGCGTGCCCGTATTCTCCACCATCTGTGATGCCACGAGAGGCTACCGCTTCCAGCGGGGTTGCCCAAGTAGTGCAAGGAGTCCAGGTTCAACCAAAACAAGGATTTTTATTCAAGGTCTTCGGCAACTAACGAAATTATAACACAATTCTCTTCTCTTCCAAACCCACCCTCCAGACCGTGTCTCTTCCCTTCAAAAAACCCCAGCCCATCAGCCCCTGATTGGTTTCAGCTGCGTGGGAAGATTGGCCACAGAGGGTTGGAGTTCCCGACCATACCAGCAGATGGAGCCATAGCTGTCTGGGTTTGCAGCCACCTCAGGGGGATGTAACGTCCCTCCAGGACACAGCCTCTCGTGACATCACACTGTATATAAAGAACAGACATTGTCAAGAAACTGACCACCTGGGTCCCATTCAGGAGGGAACAATGTTGTGAACACCGCAGATACAGTAGATATGTATCGTATAGAGCTGACATGATTCCCTTTTCTTCGTGACATAGAATCATATCTGTTCTATATAGTATATTTCTGTCTGAGCCTTCTGTTACATGATCCAGGGTAGCTTGCCAGGAAGTGCCTCCAGCATCCTTGCCATGAGCTTCACAAACCCCCTTCTGTTGCTAACTTCCACATTCCATCACCCTGCCTCCTCATCGGGCATTCCCATGAAGACAGCAGCCTTGTGCTCATATCTCCACTCTGTATCTCCATAACTTTAGCTGTGACATACTGAAGTTAAACCCCAAGGAACCAGTCATGTAAACCTTCCATCAAATTTGTGAATTGTCAATTAAGCATATGACATACAGTGCCTTGCAAAAGTATTCATCCCCCTTGGTGTTTTTCCTATTTTGTTGCATTACAACCTGTAATTTAAATGGAGTTTTATTTGGATTTCATGTAATGGACATACACAAAATAGTCCAAATTGGTGAAGTGAAATGAAAAACATAACTTGTTTCAAAAAAATCTAAAACATCAATAACGGAAAAGTGGTGCGTGCATATGTATTCACCCCCTTTGCTATGAAGTCCCTAAATAAGATCTGGTGCAACCAATTACCTTCAGAAGTTACATAATTAGTTAAATAAAGTCCACCTGTGTGCAATCTAAGTGTCAAATGATCTGTCACATGATCTCAGTATATATACACCTGTTCTGAAAGGCGCCGGAGTCTGCAACACCACTAAGCAAGGGGCACCACCAAGCAAGTGGCACCATGAAGACCAAGGAGCTCTCAAAACAGGTCAGGGACAGAGTTGTGGAGAAGTACAGATCAGGGTTGGGTTATAAAAAAATATCAGAAACTTTGAACATCCCACGGAGCACTATTAAATCCATTATTAAAAAATAGAAAGAATATGGCACCACAACAAACCTGCCAAGAGAGGGCCGCCCACCAAAACTCACGGACCAGGCAAGGAGGGCATTAATCAGAGAGGCAACAAAGAGACCAAATATAACTCTGAAGGAGCTGCAAAGCTCCACAGCGGAGATTGGAATATCTGTCCATAGGACCACTTTAAGCCATACACTCCACAGAGCTGGGCTTTACGGAAGAGTGGCCAGAAAAAAGCCATTGCTTAAAGAAAAAAATAAGCAAACACATTTGCTGTTCACCAAAAGGCATGTGGGAGACTCCCCAAACATATGGAAGAAGGTACTCTGGTCAGATGAGACTAAAATTGAGCTTTTTGGCCATCAAGGAAAACGCTATGTCTGGCGCAAACCCAACACCTGTCATCACCCCGAGAACACTATCCCCACAGTGAAGCATGGTGGTGGCAGCATCATGCTGTGGGGATGTTTTTCATCGGCAGGGACTGGGAAACTGGTCAGAATTGAAGGAATGATGGATGGCACTAAATACAGGGAAAGTCTTGAGGGAAACCTATTTCAGTCTTCCAGAGATTTGAGACTGGGGCGGAGGTTCACATTCCAGCAGGACAATGACCCTAAGCATACTGCTAAAGCAACACTCGAGTGGTGTAACGGGAGACATTTAAATGTCTTGGAATGGCCTAGTCAAAGCCCAGACCTCAATCCAATTGTGAATCTGTGGTATGAATTATTTTGCATCTTCAAAGTGGTAGGCATGTTGTGTAAATCAAATGATACAAACCCCCAAATAATCCATTTTAATTCCAGGTTGTAAGGCAACAAAATAGGGAAAATGCCGAGAGGGGTGTATACTTTCACAAGCCACTGTGGGTCATCATGCAGCATCTGTTATAGCAACAGTTGACATAAGAGCACATGACATCATGCTTGACCCTAATTTATGGCAACCATACAACAGGATTCGTTACATCTCATTCTGTTGTTCATAACCATGCTCATGGCTCTCTATTTTTATAACACGTTATGTAGCCTTTATAAAGGCTTCATGAATTCTTTCATATGGACACCTACAGTCTAGTTTACTATATAGAATAAAACATAAAATAAAGTCATTCAAGCTTCAAACGTCTGAGCATGGCTCCTGCAAGTTCTGTTGTCTCCAACAAGTGGAGACTTTGCATTACATATCAAAGGACATGAGAAGACATTGCTCACTCCTACTCACTTTATTGTGTTTCTGAGAATGGTAAACAATGTTTCCCACCCATGGATTACACTATGTTCTAGCAATAACATTGTAAGATCAAATCGAAATGTTTTATTGCCTTCAAAGCTCTTTAGTGTGAGGATAATGTGTAATCAGGTGACATAAAAAATCAGGATTCAACTTTTCACATATATGTGTAAGTGAATATATTTCAAAATGTGCAATATATCTTCAGAAAGACTGAAAAGACGGATCGACTGAAAACCAACCACCAGGTTGGACCTGTAGCGTGCAGTTTCTCTCCTATACCAAGAGGGGGCATAGTTTGACAGCGAGGGACTGTAATACGCTGGTCAAGCATTACATATTGCAACGCATCAGGTATTTGTTTATTGAATGTGCCAAACTATCCGTCTCTATTCAAACAAACCACACGCACACACACACACACACACACACACACACACACACAGTGGATCAACAACCACACGTCCTTGCTGCTGTGTTCCCATTGGGGCACAGCAGACCACCATGTCCACTGAAACTATTTCTTATTGTTCCTTACCATGATAAACAAATCTGATGCATTAATAAACATGAGAGTCCATGACAGTTATATGACACATAACGAGACGTTACAGCATGTTCCTTATACTGTATGTTGTCTAATCACTAGGGAGTGCATATGTGTTTGAGCAGTAGTGTTGTTGTCATAAACTCCTGTGTGTCCAGGCAGATACAGTGGCATCGAAAGTATTCACCCCCCTTGGCATTTTTACTATTTCGTGGCCTTACAACCTGGAATTAAAATGGATTTTTTGGGGGGGTTGTATCATTTGATTTACACAACATGCCTACCACTTTGAAGATGCAAAATATTTTTTATTGTGAAACAAACAAGAAATAAGACAAAAAAAACAGAAAACTTGAGCGTGCATAACTATTTACCCCCACCCCAAAGTCAATACTTTGTAGAGCCACCTTTTGCAGCAATTACAGCTGCAAGTCTCTTGGGGTATGTCTCTATAAACTTGGCACATCTAGCCACTGGGATTTTTGCCCATTCTTCAAGGCAAAACTGCTCCAGCTCCGTCAAGTTGGATGGGTTCCGCTGGTGTACAGCAATCTTTATTCTCAATTGGATAGAGGTCTGGGCTTTGACTAGGCCATTCCATGACATTTAAATGTTTCCCCTTAAACCACTCGAGTGTTGCTTTAGCAGTATGCTTAGGGTCATTGTCCTGCTGGAAGGTGAACCTCCGTCCCAGTCTCAAATCTCTGGAAGACTGAAACAGGTTTCCCTCAAGAATTTCCCTGTATTTAGTGCCATCCATCATTCCTTCAATTCTGACCAGTTTCCCAGTCCCTGCCGATGAAAAACATCCCCACAGCATGATGCTGCCACCACCATGCTTCACTGTGGGGATGGTGTTCTCGGGGTGATGACAGGTGTTGGGTTTGCGCCAGACATAGCGTTTTCCTGATGGCCAAAAAGCTCAATTTTAGTCTCATCTGACCAGAGTACCTTCTTCAATATGTTTGGGGAGTCTCCCACATGCCTTTTGGCAAACACCGTACGTTTTTGTTTATTTTTTCTGGCCACTCTTCCGTAAAGCCCAGTTCTGTGGAGTGTACAGCTTAAAGTGGTCCTATGGACAGATACGCCAATCTCCGCTGTGGAGCTTTGAAGCTCCTTCAGGGTTATCTTTGGTCTCTTTGTTGCCTCTCTGATTAATGCCCTCCTTGCCTGGTCTGTGAGTTTTGGTGGGCGGCCCTCTCTTGGCAGGTTTGTGTGGTGCCAAATTCTTTCAATTTTTTAATAATGGATTTAACGGTGCTCCGTGGGATGTTCAAAGTTTCTGATATTTTTTTATAACCCAACCCTGATCTGTACTTCTCCACAACTTTGTCCCTGACCTGTTTTGAGAGCTCCTTGGTCTTCATGGTGCCTCTTGCTTGGTGGTGCCCCTTGATTAGTGGTGTTGCAGACACTGGGGCCTTTCTAAACAGGTGTATATATACTGAGATCACGTGACAGATCATGTGACACTTAGATTGCACACAGGTGGACTTTATTTAACTAATTATGTGACTTCTGAAGGTAATTGGTTGCACCAGATCTTATTTAGGGGCTTCAAAGGGGGTGAATACATATGCACGCACCACTTTTCCGTTATTTATTTTTTATAATTTTTTTAATCAAGTTATTTGTTTATTTTTCATTTCACTTCACCAATTTGGACTGCAAGGCACTGTAGCAAAGAACACCTGAGTGTGATTGGTGCTGTGGTTGATGAGAACACAGTGTCAATGTGTCAAGCATTCTTTCTGCACAAAGAGGACCAATAAACAATGGGAAGGTAGCTATGCTCTTTTATAACCCTTATTTTAAACTACTGCTAGTCACAAGTGCGTAGGTCTCTAACACAGGATAATGGAAAGGATATATAGCCACACACTGTCGAAAACATGGAAGAAATCCAAAATGGAGGCTCAGCTGCAAAAATATATAACTAAAAGTGAAAAAAAAATAACGTTTTGGTTGATCATTAAACCCTCATCAGGGACACAAAAAGGACCAACATGACTAGAGTGAGATGGGATCTGTGGCTGTTGATGTGTTGGCCTGGCTGTTGATATGTTGGCCTGGCTGTTGATCTGTTGGCCTGGCTGTTGGTCTGTTGGCCTGGCTGTTGGTCTGTTGGCCTGGCTGTTGAGAATATTATAGAAGAACATGGTATAGAAACAATAGCACAATAATGACTGTAGTTATGTTTCAATAGCACAATAATGACTGTAGTTATGTTTCAATAGCACAATAATGACTGTAGTTATGTTTCAATAGCACAGTGATGACTGCAGCTATGCTTCAATACCACAGTAATGACTGTAGTTCATGTTTCAATAGCACATTAATGACTGTAGTTATGTTTCAATAGCACAATAAGGACTGTAGTTATGTTTCAATAGCACAATAATGACTGTAGTTATGTTTCAATAGCACAGTGATGATTGCAGCTATGCTTCAATACCACAGTAATGACTGTAGTTAATGTTTCAATAGCACAATAATGACTGTAGTTATGTTTCAATAGCACAGTGATGACTGTAGTTATGTTTCAATAGCACAGTGATGACTGTAGTTATGTTTCAATAGCACAATAATGACTGTAGTTATGTTTCAATAGCACAGTGATGACTGTAGTTATGTTTCAATAGCACAATAATTACTGTAGTTATGTTTCAATAGCACAGTGATGACTATAGTTAAGTTTCAATAGCACAGTGATGACTGTAGTTATGTTTCAATAGCACAATAATTACTGTAGTTATGTTTCAATAGCACAGTGATGTGTTGTAGCAGAGATGGTATAGCTACTGTACAATAACACAGTGAGGACCTCAGCGGATATGGTATGATTTTGTTGTCGTGTGCTGTTCCCTCCCAGAGCACATGTCAAAGAGCAGGCAGTTTAACACTTCAGGCAAAACACACTTTTTTGTAAATCATACAAAAGTGTTACATTCGTAAGACTGGTTATCCCTAGTTGAATTCAGAGTTGAACAAAGTTACCTTCGCTGACTCCTCAAACCTGCTTCGTAGGATAGCCCTATGCTCTAGCCAGTGCTTGTATTAGGCCAGTACACACCAGTGTGGGGTCTTAACACACCGGTATGGAATAAGTACCATCACCTTTTGAATTTCACTTCACTGGCTCTTATTGGTGACCTACAGTATGTGTTGGTTGTGTCGTAGCGTCGTAGTCCATAACACTTCCTATTCTCATGGTTAGTACTCACATCTTTCAATACACATGAACAAGTACAAAATAGCTATTTCTTCTCCAATTAGAACTGGTGTTGTTCATGATGAATTACTTTTTTCTTTGGTAAAACGTCAACTTCTAGGTGCTTCTGTGTACTTAAGCTCTCCTTTATAAACTCTACCTGTTGTAAACATGCCCATTTTTCCATGGAATACTGGATAGAATCTTGTTTACAGTGGCTCTTGATATTTTAAACCCTTACCAATGTTACACAGCATAAACAAGGGTTGTGAAATGACCACGTGTTTCCTGTCTGTTTATTTATTTATTTATTGAACTTTCCTGTGGATTTCTGTGGAATCATCTGCAACATAGTAACCCTAACCCATCAACCAAAACACACACAAATACGCACGCAAACACGCATGCAAACACACACACACACACACACACACACACACACACACACACACACACACACACACACACACACACACACAGACACACATATACACACACACACACACATACACACACACATACGCCGATCTTTGTCTCTCATTCTCCCTCCCTCCCTCCCTCCCTCCCTCCCTCCCTCCCTCCCTCCCTCCCTCCCTCCCTCCCTCCCTCCCTCCCTCCCTCCCTCCCTCCCTCCCTCCCTCCCTCTTTGTCTCCCTCTCTCTTTTTCTACCCTCTCTTTGTGTTTGTGTTCCTTAGCAGGAGAGCGTGAATACTGCTGATGCCATCCTGTCAGGGACTCAGACCCCCTCTCATGCAAGTCTGCCCTCAAGCAGAGTAAACACAGCGGCCCCGGACCCAACAGGCCTCAGCCAATCACACGCCTTAAGACTAATTTTGCTCTCTCCCGCAGTCAGTTGCCAATTAGCCAGTTAGATAGAATAGAACAGGAGTGGAGAAAAGCGTGTTGCCCTTCTGTGAAAAAAATATAGTGATTTATATTAACGATAAAAACACTAACTGTTTCTGCTCTGAAATAACTAACCCTGCTGTTATGATATAATGAGACTGTTGGCTATCGTCTGTTACACACACAGGATAGGGCTATTCTACGATTGGTTATGAAACAGGTTTCTTATAAACAAGGTTGGTAACTGTTTCATGTTACACAAAGCGTGACACATCCTTTCTGAAGAGGTTTGAAGGTGAGTATATCTTAATCATATGCCTGTTAATAAAAAATATCATCAAGGTTGATGACGCAACAGCCAAAGGTTGAGGCAGAGCAGCGGGGAGATGTGACCTATTAAAACAGCAGTTTCTGGGACAGATAGACAGGCTGCTGGAGTTTTAATGGTGTTACGCAATTTTACCTCATCTCTAATTTAAAGACCCACTCTGTGATATTTAAAGCCACTAATGACACCCATTGATCCTTGGAGAATGTCATTTATAAATACCATGAGTTTAGTTCAACTGGCTGCCATGTTGTTGATATCCAAATTAATTAGTGAGCCTTTAAAAAGGTGTCATTTTATCCCATCACTTATTCAACGCACTTGACACACACCTGGATGATGCAAGAACTACAGAAATATTTCCACCTCACCCCTCACCGGTTAATACGATGGAGAGCTATGAAACAGATTCAGCACAGTTGACACACACCTGGATGATGCAAGGAATACGAAAATAGTCACGAAGGACTCATCTTCACACGTCATCCTCCCCAATTATCTTGGAGAGCGACACATGCAAAAGAGAAGGGAGTAGAAGAGTGACATCACGACTCATCGCAACGCAAATGTGACTTACAGGCCTCCTCAGTGGTGTGACTACTAACTCACTTCCTCCAGGTTGAGACAAGGAAGTCACATACCATTGACACTCACCTGTACTTCATGATTCATATAATGTGGAGAGGTTTGGACCAAAACGTGATTTAAAACATGATGGAGTCTCGGACACCACCGGTTCAGGACCTCACGTGGACCCTCTGGTAACACATGTGATGGTAACATGAGAGGCTGCCTGTCAATTACTGTGTATTGATAAAAAATATTTGCAATTCTGACCCCCTCAATGAAAGAGTGGGGAGGAAACAGCTCAATACAGTGAGGGGCTGAAGCTGGTTGACTGACACATAATGGTTGACCCACTGATGAACAGTTCATCAGAGCAACAAAAGAAGGAGTGATGTGGGTCAAAACGTGGCACACAAAGGACTCAAATAGACATCCAATTCCTCACACAATGCATTACTTTTGACCAGAGCAACACATGGTCTATAACAACCATATACAGTATAACAATGTAGAGCCTAGCATTTTACATTACAGTCATTTAGCAGCCGATTTTATCCAGAGGAGCGAACAGTAGTGAACGGATACATTTTCATACTTTTTGGGAAATTCATGTTAATCATAGGTCTGTTAATAAAATATATAATCTACCCTACCCTCCTCTGGTCCTAATCTATCACACGTGATTCTACTAATTAGCTTCTGACCAAGACCTTGATTACTAGTAGATGAATCAGCTGTGTTACAACGAGGTTGGAGCAGAAGCCTGCACCCTGTATTCATAACCAAGTGGGAAGGTGGTATTTACCACATACGACTGGGAAAAATCCACTTGAACACCCCTCCAACTGGTAATTACTAGTGGGAAACTCATCCTTCATCCCTGAGCCCCGACTTCTCACAAATGCTGGCCTCTGACCTCTACTAAGGAAATGACCCCCATGACATCATTTTTGGCAGTTAAATGCAACAAAACATTATTTATAAAAAAAGCAATCTAATAATATGGTTTTTGCACACTAATTTGATTATCAGCATTTCTCAACGAGTTCACAGCACGTGAATGCATCCAACTGGTATTTACGACTTCACAACTAGTAATTTACACCTTCCCACTTGGTTATAAACGCATCATTAGTTGCTCTCCAGAAGGAGTGTTGACTTAGCCTGGTCCCAGATGTGTTTGAGCTGTATAACCAACTGCTGCCATGACCATAAGAGTTGGAAGACAGCACAAACAGATCCAGGACCAGGCTAACGCTGGTCACCCCTGTCATAGAGAATAGGGTGTCATTTGAGTCACAGCCTCAGTCAGCGTGGTGTTGTGGATGGCGTGAGAGCTGGGACTGTTGCATGTGAGAGGGACCAGGATGCAGGTGAACTACTGAATGAGTCATTACGCACATCAGAGCCGCTACGCAGGTGTCAGTTTTCACAGACAATCAGCGTGATGCTGAGGCTGGGGTGCTGACTGTTCAGTGTTCAGTCAGGGTGCAGCTGGGTGTTTTCACTAACCAATGTTTTGACTAACCAGCTGGATGTTTTGACTAATAAATATATGTCAACAACTATTACAGTCTGTGAAGTCAAGCCACCTGTTGATTAGCTCCATGATTTCAATTGTGTATTAAGCACTATCCAAAATAATGTTTTTTGTTTTTGTCATGTTTTAAATCAAGTTTAGGAGGAGGACTGCTGTCTGCACACTGCAAACAAAGGTCTTTAACTAAAAACTAATATCTATCAAAAAACTGCATGGACTATATATTTTACAAAAAAAGTTCAAAGATATGATAGAGTTAGATAGAGGAAACATTGCAGTGAATCTAAACCTTTTGAAATAACCACAAAATCAGTTGGTGTGCGTTATCTGGAAAGATTGATGGACCACATAAACCGAGTCTCCCTGAATCACCTGTGATTTTAGCTGGCCTCTTCTGGGAACACTAACAGAACAGTGTGTTTAAACCATCCACTGGTCTATTTTACTCTGTTTTCTCTGTCGGTTGCAAGCAAACATAGGTCATCTTCCGGCTGGTGTCATCCTGGTCGATACTGTTCTACCCAGCAACCGAGGGGCCAGGGTTCAACAGGTTTTTACCCGCCAAACACGCCTCCTGAGTGGGTTACTTTAGATAGGGGTGTCCTTGCGTCTGCCTGGATCGATGGAGCTGAGTGATTTTCCAGTCAGCTGATTAGGGTAGACATGAGACCTGGCCTCAGAGCCATGGAGAAACCTGACCAACAGGTAATAGGACTAATAACATGGTAATAACATGGTAATACCATGGTAATACAGAGTCAGCTTGTGATAGACTGATTTATGTAACTCTCTCAACATACAATATTTATTGTACAGTTGTGACATGGCTACGTTTAGACAGGCAGCCCAATTCTGATCTTTTTTTCACTATTTGGTCTTTTTACCAATCAGATCAGCTCTGAAAAATATCTGATGTGAAAAGACTTGATGTGATTGGTCAAAACATACAAATTAGTGGAAAAAATATCAGAATTGGGCTGCCTGTGTAAACGCAGCCAATGAGCCTCCATTGCTTATCATGCATGCTTAGCCAACAGTGGCTAAAATGCACACTCGCATTGTTTGGCTGACAGGGCCTGTATGGATGTCCTAATGAGAGAAACACACATGGTAGAATGCACAGACACAATCATGACTGTGTCACCAGAAAAGCACCCCCACACCATAACACCTCGTCCTCCATGCTTTATGGTGGGAAATACACATGTAGAGATCACCGGTTCAACCACACCGCGTCTCACAAAGACACAGCGGTTGTAACCAACAATCTCCAATTTGGACTCCAGACCAAAGGACAGATTTCCAAGCAAGTCTCTTCTTATTATTGGTGTCCTTTAGTAGTGGTTTCTTTGCAGCAATTCGACCATGAAGGCCTGATTCACACCATCTCCTCTGAACAGTTGATGTTGAGATGTGTCTGTTACTTGAACTCTGTGAAGCATTTATTTGGGCTGCAATTTCTGAGGCTGGTAACTCTAATGCACTTATCCTCTTCAGCAGAGGTAACTCTGGGTCTTCCATTCCTGTGGCAGTCCTCATGAGAGCCAGTTTCATCATAGCGCTTTATGGTTTTTGCGACTGCACTTGAAGAAACTTTCAAAGTTCTTGAAATGTTCTGTATTGACTGACCTTCATGTCTTAAAGTAATGATGGACTGTCATTTCTCTTTGCTTATTTGAGCTGATCTTGCCATAATATGGACTTGGTATTTTACCAAATAGGGCTATCTTCTGTATACCCCCCTACCTTGTCACAACACAACTGATTGGCTCAAACAAATTAAGAAGGAAAGAAATTCCACAAATTAACTTTTAAGAAGGCACACCTGTTAATTGAAATGCATTCCAGGTGACTACCTCATGAAGCTGGTTGAGAGAATGCCAAGAGTGTGCAAAGCTGTCATCAAAGCAAAGGGTGGCTATTTGAATAATCTCAAATATAAAATACATTTTGATTTGTTTAACACTTTTTTGGTTACTACATGATTCCATATGTGTTATTTCATAGTTTTGATGTCTTCACTATTATTCTGCAATGTAGAAAATAGTAAAAATAAAGAAAAACCCTTGAATGAGTAGGTGTTCTAAAACTTTTGACTGGTAGTGTATAATGTGTGCAGTATGACGTATGTTAGAGTGAAATGTTTTACGTTATTACATATTCATTAAATTTTCGTCATTTAGCAGACGCTCTTATCCAGAGCGACTTACAAATAGGTGCATTCACCTTATGATAGCCAGTGGGACGACCACTTTACTATATATATATATATATATATATATATATATATATATATATATATATATATATATAATTATTATTATTATTATTATTATTATTATTATTATATATATTTTTCCCTATCCCAGGCATTTCTTAAAGAGGTGGGGTTTCAAGTGTCTCCGGAAGGTGGTGAGTGACTCCGCTATCCTGGCGTCGTGAGGGAGCTTGTTCCACCATTGGGGTGCCAGAGCAGCGAACAGTTTTGACTGGGCTGAGCGGGAACTGTGCTTCCGCAGAGGTAGGAGGGCCAGCAGGCCAGAGGTGGATGAATGCAATGCCCTCGTTTGGGTGTAGGGACTGATCCGAGCCTGAAGGTACGGAGGTGCCGTTCCCCTCACAGCTCCATAGGCAAGCGGGCTTCAACTGGAAGCCGGTGGAGTGTGCGGAGGAGCGGGGTGAAGTGAGAGAACTTGGGAAGGTTGAACACCAGACGGGCTGCAGCGTTCTGGATGAGTTGTAGGGGTTTAATGGCACAGACAAGGAGCCCAGCCAACATCGAGTTGCAGTAATCCAGATGGGAGATGACAAGTGCCTGGATTAGGACCTGTGCCGCTTCCTGTGTAAGGTAGGGTCGTACTCTGCGAATGTTGTAGAGCATGAACCTACAGGATCGGGTCACCGCTTTGATGTTAGCGGAGAATGACAGGGTGTTGTCCAGGGTCACGCCAAGGTTCTTTGCACTCTGGGAGGAGGACACAACGGAGTTGTCAACCGTGATAGCGAGATCATGGAGCGGGCAGTCCTTCCCCGGGAGGAAGAGCAGCTCCGTCTTGCCGAGGTTCAGCTTGAGGTGGTGATCCGTCATCCACACTGATATGTCTGCCAGACATGCAGAGATGCGATTCGCCACCTGGTTATCAGAAGGGGGAAAGGAGAAGATTAATTGTGTGTTGTGTGTCGTAGTTGGTTATCAAAGCAATATTCCATTATAATCTCTTTACTTCTTGGAATTGTAGAAACCCATTTCCCATGACACTAAAATAAATAGCTTTTCTCTTAAGCATGTTGGTCATTACTGCAAATTGGTTAGTAGAAAAGTTCTTAGGAAGAAAGTAATAGCGTTGAGCAAGGAAAATTAATTGTAGCTTTGTGTCCATGGCTGAGATGGACTGGCCATAGGCCTGTTCTGGTAGAGAGGGGGATGAGGTAGAGAGGGGAGGTGAGGTAAAGAGGGGGATGAGGTAGAGAGGGGAGATAAGGTAGAGAGGGGAGCTGTGGTATAGAGGGGGAGATAAAGTAGGGAGGGGGATGAGGTAGAGGGGGAGATAAGGTAGAGAGGGGAGCTGTGGTATAGAGTGGGAGAGGTAGAGAGGGGGTTGAGGTAGAGGGGGAGATAAGGTAGAGAGGGGAGCTGTGGTATAGAGGGGGAGATAAAGTAGGGAGGGGGATGAGGTAGAGGGGGAGATAAGGTAGAGAGGGGAGCTGTGGTATAGAGTGGGAGAGGTAGAGAGGGGGTTGAGGTAGAGGGGGAGATAAGGTAGAGAGGGGAGCTGTGGTATAGAGTGGGAGAGGTAGAGAGGGGGTTGAGGTAGAGGGGGAGATAAGGTAGAGAGGGGAGCTGTGGTATAGAGGGGGAGAGGTAGAGAGGGGGTTGAGGTAGAGGAGGGGGATGAGGTAGAGAGGGGGAGATGAGGTAGGGAGGGGGATGAGGTAGAGGGGGGCTGAGGTAGAGAGGGGAGGATGAGGTAGAGAGGGGGATGAGGTAGAGAGGGAGGATGAGGTGAGAGGGGGATGAGGTAGAGAGGGGGATGAGGTAGAGAGGGGAGGATGAGGTAGAGAGGGGGATGAGGTAGAGAGGGAGGATGAGGAAGAGAGGGGATGAGGTAGAGAGGGGGATGAGATAGAGGGGGGATGAGAGAGAGGAGGATGAGGTAGAGAGGGGGATGAGGAAGGGGGGGGTAGAGAGGGGTTATGAGGTAGAGAGGGGATGAGTTAGAGAGGGTGGGAGAGGTAGAGAGGGGATGAGGTAGAGAGGGGGATGAGGAAGAGAGGGGGGAGAGGTAGAGAGGGGTTATGAGGTAGAGCGGGGATGAGGTAGAGAGTGTGGGAGAGGTAGAGAGGGGTTATGAGGTAGAGAGGGGATGAGGTAGAGAGGGGGGATGAGGAAGAGAGGGGGGAGAGGTAGAGAGGGGTTATGAGGTAGAGAGGGGATGAGGAAGAGAGGGGGGAGAGGTAGAGAGGGTATGAGGTAGAGAGGGTGGGAGAGGTAGAGAGGGGTTATGAGGTAGAGAGGGGATGAGGTAGAGAGGGGGATGAGGAAGAGAGGGGGGGAGAGGTAGAGAGGGGTTATGAGGTAGAGAGGGGATGAGGAAGAGAGGGGGGGAGAGGTAGAGAGGGGTTATGAGGTAGAGAGGGGATGAGGTAGAGAGGGTGGGAGAGGTAGAGAGGGGTTATGAGGTAGAGAGGGGATGAGGTAGAGAGGGGGATGAGGAAGAGAGGGGGGAGAGGTAGAGAGGGGTTATGAGGTAGAGAGGGGATGAAGAGGGGGGAGAGGTAGAGAGGGGTTATGAGGTAGAGAGGGGATGAGGTAGAGAGGGTGGGAGAGGTAGAGAGGGGGGAGGAGGTTTTTAACAGGGTCGTTAGCATTAGGGTCATCAGATCTAGCTCAATATCTAGGTGTCAGATAAGATGGAGACTACAGCTTCCATAAAGTGACCATTAGACTTGCCACCTTTCGGACTGAATAAGTTTGTAGGGGCAACAATTCTGAAATAATGTATAATTTGTCTCTCTCACATGCTAATTGTGGTATTCAAGCTGAGGTTAATCAATAAATGCAAACAGATATTTTGATTAGCTAGGTATCTAGATTACGTTAGCTAACATTAGGTTGCTTATCCTAAGTCCAGCAGCTAGTTCTGTTGCTAGCTAACACCAGTCAACACCGTTCCAATTCATCCCAAAGGTGTTCGATGGGGTTGAGGTCAGGGTGGTGGTGATGATGATATGTCCTCTCTGTCCTCTCCAGCCTTCTCCCTGTTGGCATGGAGTCAGCCATTCTCTGTATCTGGGACCTTGGACACTCACACTCCGCTCAGCCAATAGCAGAACACAGGAACACAAGGTCAGGGCCTTAATCTCTCTCATCTGCCTGGTGAACTGGAACCAAAGGACCTGGAACAGCCATTACCAACAGGTGCTGCACACCGTGTGTCCTGCTAGCCCTGCTAAATGACTCCTGGGTCAACAGAGTCTGCCTGTGATCTTCCCAAAGCACCAGGCTAATTAAACATAATAGCTCCTGGCTGTGCTCTGTACATTAATGGCTGGAAGCCAACCCGGCTAAAGGGAACAAGTGCAGAGGTAGAAAGGTAGAAGCCTATACGTACTGTGAACACACACACTGACGTACAGACAAACACACACACAGTGTACCCAGTCACCTGTGTGGTAATGTGAACTCTGAGCTGCCAGTTTGTCATATTGGTAGATTTCCCATTATTTTGTAGAGTCATCATACATATTGATAACTTCTGTTTTCTAGGCAGGGTTTTCCAATCCCTCTGTCCTCGTTTGGCCCAACATTATTATTGATGAAAAGGCTCTATCATACAGCATCCCTTCCTGCATAATACAGGCTGCTGGAGGCTAGTGAAGAACCCCAGGCCTTCTCTGTCCCTTACCTCAGGAAACCTGCTTGGAACTGATTCAGGAACCGTTTGTTAGATCAGCTTATTCAGGTTCACAGACAGAGACAGAAAGACAGAGAGACAGAGAGACAGAGACAGAGACAGAGACAGAGACAGAGACAGAGACAGAGACAGAGACAGAGACAGAGACAGAGACAGAGACAGAGACAGAGACAGAGACAGAGACACAGAGACACAGAGACAGAGACAGAGACAGAGACAGACAGAGAGAGACAGAGACAGAGACATAGACAGAGACAGAGACAGAGAGACAGAGACAGAGAGAGAGAGACAGAGAGAGACAGAGACAGAGACAGAGACAGAGACAGAGACAGAGACAGAGACAGAGACAGAGACAGAGACAGAGACAGAGACAGAGACAGAGAGAGCATGTAATAGGTATTGTGGTGTATGTCATAACAGGGCTGAAACCTCCTGAACTTTTGGAAGACAATTGGTGTTTTGGTCACATAGGTTACTTGATCCTAGGACTACACCATCGTTCTGAATATATTGGTGCTGTATGGGTGGTACTTGTTTGTCAAAATAGAGTTGCCTGCACTTATCTTAATTCTGAATAGGATCCTACATCTATCTACCATCTACAATGATGCTGGTTCCAATAGATGGCATTGTCATGATAATGAATTGGCTCTGTATATTAATACATTTATATCATCTTGGTTATTGTGGCATTTCATACCCACCTGCTTTGTGATTTTGTGATGTGGAGGCTGTTTAGAATGGTAACAGGAACGACTTCACATCTCCCACACATAGAGTATGGTTATACACATCACACAGCACAGAATACAAGAACACATAAATGGTTCAATCTTATCTTTCAATTTAGTTTGGACAAATGTGTTCTCAGACATACTAGTCACTGTAAAGCTAGAACATGACTACTGCAGTTAGAGGGGAAATATTTACTGTAAAGCTAGAACATGACTACTGCAGTTAGAGGAAAAGGTTACTGTAAAGCTAGAACATGACTACTGCAGTTAGAGGAAAATGTTACTGTAAAGCTAGAACATGACTACTGCAGTTAGAGGAAAAGGTTACTGTAAAGCTAGAACATGACTACTGCAGTTAGAGGAAAATGTTACTGTAAAGCTAGAACATGACTACTGCAGTTAGAGGAAAATGTTACTGTAAAGCTAGAACATGACTACTGCAGTTAGAGGAAAAGGTTACTGTAAAGCTAGAACATGACTACTGCAGTTAGAGGAAAATGTTACTGTAAAGCTAGAACATGACTACTGCAGTTAGAGGAAAAGGTTACTGTAAAGCTAGAATATGACTACTGCAGTTAGAGGAAAATGTTACTGTAAAGCTAGAACATGACTACTGCAGTTAGAGGAAAAGGTTACTGTAAAGCTAGAACATGACTACTGCATTTAGAGAGGAAAAGGTTACTGTAAAGCTAGAACATGACTACTGCAGTTAGAGGAAAAGGTTACTGTAAAGCTAGAACATGACTACTGCTTTTAGAGGAAAAGGTTACTGTAAAGCTAGAACATGACTACTGCAGTTAGAGGAAAAGGTTACTGTAAAGCTAGAACATGACTACTGCTTTTAGAGGAAAAGGTTACTGTAAAGCTAGAACATGACTACTGCATTTAGAGGTAAAGGTTACTGTAAAGCTAGAACATGACTACTGCAGTTAGAGGAAAAGGTTACTGTAAAGCTAGAACATGACTACTGCAGTTAGAGGAAAAGGTTACTGTAAAGCTAGAACATGACTACTGCAGTTAGAGGAAAAGGTTACTGTAAAGCTAGAACATGACTACTGCAGTTAGAGAGGAAAAAGGTTACTGTAAAGCTAGAACATGACTACTGCAGTTAGAGGAAAAGGTTACTGTAAAGCTAGAACATGACTACTGCATTTAGAGGAAAAGGTTACTGTAAAGCTAGAACATGACTACTGCAGTTAGAGGAAAAGGTTACTGTAAAGCTAGAACATGACTACTGCAGTTAGAGAGGAAAAGGTTACTGTAAAGCTAGAACATGACTACTGCATTTAGAGGAAAAGGTTACTGTAAAGCTAGAACATGACTACTGCAGTTAGAGGAAAAGGTTACTGTAAAGCTAGAACATGACTACTGCAGTTAGAGAGGAAAAGGTTACTGTAAAGCTAGAACATGACTACTGCAGTTAGAGGAAAAGGTTACTGTAAAGCTAGAACATGACTACTGCATTTAGAGGAAAAGGTTACTGTAAAGCTAGAACATGACTACTGCAGTTAGAGGAAAAGGTTACTGTAAAGCTAGAACATGACTACTGCAGTTAGAGAGGAAAAGGTTACTGTAAAGCTAGAACATGACTACTGCATTTAGAGGAAAAGGTTACTGTAAAGCTAGAACATGACTACTGCAGTTAGAGGAAAAGGTTACTGTAAAGCTAGAACATGACTACTGCAGTTAGAGAGGAAAAGGTTACTGTAAAGCTAGAACATGACTACTGCAGTTAGAGGAAAAGGTTACTGTAAAGCTAGAACATCACTACTGCAGTTAGAGGAAAATGTTACTGTAAAGCTAGAACATTATTACCGTAGCAGTCTGGTTATGCTTTTCACACCTCTAATATGACCAATAATAGATCTAAGGAGAAATGAAGTGTTAAAGAATGGTTGAGTCAGAGGTGAGGCTAATAATCATCATCACCTAACTTCATCCTTTGCCAAATGTTTGAAATTGGTTATTTTTTACATAATGCACAAACAGACAATCACTAAATATAGTTCCATATATTATAGGCCCACTCTTTGATATTTACTGCCGTTTTTTGCTTTATATGAGACTCCGCAAAAGCTTTTTTTCATAATAGTTTCACAAATGTTCATGTGTGTTAAACATAGTAATATTCAAATACATATAACACCTCACATTTAGTAATGACAGGGTGCATTTGATACGTCATGCACAGTAACACTTTAGTATGATTTAATACAATTATTTTATCAATAGGAGTGGGGAAAAAGGGGCTTGTGCATTGATAAGCACAACAAAGACAACACTTCTAATAGCCCATTTCCCAACATAGCCTGCTGAATTTGCAGGATTACTTTTTTTCAATTTGATTTCGCAAAAAATGTGATATGGCACTGACTCGCCCACAGATTGATGTTTCAGCATTGTCTCAATGAAGAGTTCGGAGTTCGACTAGCCACGTGCGACATGAACGCTCAGTTTCAAGCCTGGCTCGAGCAGACTCGAGTAAGCGATGGGTGCACGATCAATATCCACCTTCGTATCAATATCCACCTTTGTAACATGGATGAAGCCTGAGCTACGGTAACGTTTGAAAATCCTGAGTAGATCTAGCTAGATTCATAGTAGACCACTCTGGTTGCGTCCTCAAACACCCACACCACACACACACACACCATTGGTGTTTTTGTCTTGGTCTCTGACTACTGTGGGTGCAAAATTGAAAAGAAGACAGAAAAGAAAAGTGGATCATTTGTAATATTTGTCTCTTTGTTCAATAGAACTAGAACAATAGTATTATACCCTAACAGCTGTAATAGTCTTGTGGTTATATAACCAGTTATATAGTTTTACAAACAGTTATGTTACCCAATGTGACAAAAGTGTTGTACCCAACTTGTTCATAGAACATTTTCCAGCAAAGAGATGTCAGTAACAGACATAGCCCTGTTGGATTCATCATCTGTCCTACCCTCAGCACCTCAGCACTTACAGCCAAAGAGACTGATGATAAAATAATGGAAAGCTATTAAAGCACTTCAGCTGTCAATCCCCATCATACTTGATGCTCTTACAGTATGTAAGGCAGGACCAGCAGTAAGCTACTGTTGCCAGGCAACAGAGTCTTTAATTTAACCACTTTCCAATCTTTCAGGCCCAGTGGGCTTATTATAAATCTTAATTAGCATGAGTAAAAAATGGCAACCTATTTGGTTTCTGTATATTTTCAAAAGCTGAACGCAAAAATCACTCATAAAGCAATCTGGCAGATGCAATTGTTGTAAACAACTCAAAGCATCCTGCTGTCACCAGCATGCGGCATGGGGCCACCAAAACAAAATGATCCGATTTTTATTCACTGACAATGCATTTTCTTATATTTCTGGTGAAATGTGTTGGTTTTCTTTATGTTCTAAGACCATCTCATTCTCCTGTTCATTTTCTCATGTCTATATCTGGCTTGTGTACACCAGGAACTTCCTGTTGGAGCTGTCCTCGCCCACCTGGGGTCACACGACAAGGAACAGAAAGGAAGTGATGTCGTACATATCCAGCTTCTACAGGAAGTGTATCTGCAACTGCTTTTTAAAGTTGTCCACAGTTTATACTACGATATGATACTATATGATGTATGATATGATATGTCACTTTATTGAGTAACAGACACAAATATTGAACCTGAACATTCCTAAAATAAAGGTTTAGGTGTACAGAAGCACATTATACAGTTATTGGTGGACATTTGAGGCCGTACGTGTTGGTTCTCTATGAATAAACCATGCTGTCAGAAAATGAAGTAGAAATAAAATGAAAGCCATCTAATGAGCCGAGGTGTTACTGTTCTATGCTAGTTAAAGGGGAAGGTGTTATCTGTCCTATGACACCAATTGACCTTCAGCTGTTTGATCCCTTAAAGGTCTCTGCCAGCAGGCTCCATCCAGTTCACAGTGGTCTGTAGGAAAGGAACAAGGGGTCTAATGAAAAGAGGACAGATTACAACAGGAAACATCTCATTAGTCGAAGAAGAGTAATAATTAAAACAGTAGTAGGAAATATAAAGGCCCTTTTAGGTGATACTTGTTCGGATGAAAATACTTTAAACAATCCATTGGCGTTCATTAGAGGAAGAGGCATTTAAGAGTTTAGTGGCATTCTCTTTGAAAGTGACAGTGCACCTGAAGTGTAATTGAGGGAAGTGCAGATGGGTTGTCATGAGGATTTGTCTCTGTTCTTTTCTTCTGGCTCCTAACGATGGAATCAGAGATTCCTAATTGGATTCTGAAAGGGAGCCTGATGTTTTGTTTGAAGCTGTGGCAGAGCTCCTTTGGAAGCCTTGGTTTTGCTAAGAGTAGTACTTTGATGAAATGATGGCCTGAGTTATAGTTAAGCAATAAGGCCAGAGGGGGTGTGGTATATGGCCAATATACCACGGCTAGGGCTGTTCTTATGCATGACGCAACGCGGAGTGCCTGGATACAGCCCTTTGCCGTGGTACATTGGCCATATACTACAAACCCCCGAGGTTCCTTATTGCTATTATAAACTGGTTACCAACGTAATTAGAGTAAAATGTATGTTTTGTCATACAATCTGATGTAACCCGGCTGTCAGCCAATCAGCATTCAGGGTTCGAACCACCCAGTTTATAATTCAAGTTAGAATGCATTCCCTCCACCTGCACTGAACGCTGTCTTTGTTTACATTTAAGTCATTCAGCAGACACTCTTATCCAGAGCAATTAGGGTTAAGTGCCTTGCTCAAGGGCACATCAACAGATTTTTTTCCTAGGCGGCTCAGGGATTAGAAACAGCGACCTTTTGGTTACTGTCACAACACTCTTAACCACTAAGCTACCTGTTGTTTGATTGTGTTAATTGTTTTGTTATATCCTCACTCCTTGTGAGATAAAGCTAATGGCTAAATGATAACTTGGTTTATGGAAACTGAAATTGGGAGAAATGAAAGAAACTGAACTGTGACCTGCCTCTCACCTTCCGTGTTTTTCCACTCAACCCCAAACTAAGAGATCCTGTGTAGCATATGTACGAGTATTATTCAGAGCTCCCCATGCTCTTGGTGTAAACCTAGGGTGGAGTAGTCCTATCTATGTTACTGAATTGAGTTCAGTCACAACCCCTCTCGGCCAGGCTGTGACACTAGCAAGCTTAGTAATCAGCAGCTAGCTCATGGCTAACATTATTTGCTACTGTAGCTAGCTACCTAGTGGTCTAGCTAATGCAAAAGGAGTTTGCTAGCTAGCTACGTCCAGTCGGTCGTCAGTAACTTGCGACATGAAGCAGAAATAGACAGTGACTGGCAAGTGACAGGTGGAACATGGTTCTCCAGATGATTTCAACTCTCCACTCATGCTACAGCTAGCTAGCTAGTGATTAGTGTTAGCCAAGTTAACTAGCTAGCTACTTATGACTATGCTTGCTAGTAACGCTGTTGTGTCGGAAACATGCCTTGAAAATTATGAGGTGTCTCCAGTTGTGTTCACATTTTACAGATTGTGAAGTAATCCACTTTCCATGCTTAATGAGAGGGAGCTATGACAGGTCATTGCATCTTTCCTGAGAGCCCTGTCTCTCTCTTCCACAGAATCTGGCCTGCTGATGTCCAGTGCTGCCCATAGGGCTGATGCACAGAACCAAATAAGGGGGTAAAGACCAGCTCTGGTTTCCAGTGAGGTCCAGCTCTGTCAGAGGCTGGCCTGCTGCTGTGTGATCTAGGACCCTGGTGACTCACTGAGCTCATTATACCTGACACACTGAAGAACATGAGGAAGAGATCCAGCAGCCTAGTGATTCACTGAGCTCATTAGACCTGACACACTGAGGTAGATGAGGACGAGAAACCCTGCTCGCTTCTCAGCTGGTGTGTGCAAGAACTTGTGTGCGTTTGTGTGTGTGCGCCCCTGTGTGCGTGTATGTCTGTGGGAGTATGTGTGTGTGTGTGTTTGTGTGCGTGTGTGTGGGTGTGTGTGTGTGCATGCATGTGTTTGTGTGTGTGAAGAGGCATGGCCCAGCCTCAGACCTTGGCCACCTGCTGCTGTCGTGTGCAGGGGGACAATCACACCTTAATTAGTCTCCCCTACTAGACTCTACTCTTCTAACAACTCACCTCCTCTTCCCTCGCTCCCTCTCTCCACAGCCAGAGACGAGTGAATTGCACATGGCAACGTAAGTGCCACCTCAATAAAGCAGTCATTGGTCACCACTTTAGGGTTTATACAATCACCTCTGTGAGCCAACGCCACGTGTGTGTGTGTGCGAGAGAGAGAGAGAGAGAGAGAGAGAGAGAGAGAGAGAGAGAGAGAGAGAGAGAGAGAGAGAGAGAGAGAGAGAGAGAGAGAGAGAGAGAGAGAGAGAGAGAGAGAGAGAGAGAGAGAGAGAGAGAGAGAGAGAGAGACTGTGTAGGAGTAGCTTAGCAGTGGAAAGTGTACCAGGCAGAGGCCACGCCAGCCTGAATACAGCACTGAATACTCACGTCTTTGTCACATTGAGAAAAAATAACTGCTGGGAGTGGAAACACAGTCTGTGTCACAAAGGCTTTTCTCATCAATATCTTAGTCTTTGAATGATGACTTCCTGTGTCTAGCCTAACCTCTGTTTATCTTACCCGGCTGTTACTCTGCTTGTGATTACAGCTGGAGATAATATTACCAATTCAATTGAGCAACTATTGGCCCTGGTTTTGGGTTATAACTAGGGCCCAGAGAGGTTTTCCTGGTCAGGTTATGGGCAAAAAACTCTTGGCCCCTCTCATGTAATTCATTTCACATGTAGGAAGAAGAGAACAATATGGTGGAATGTCACCATGGATTATCACAAGCCATGGGTTAGGGGAGACCGGGGAACATAGTAACAGATATACAGTATTTAGTTATTTTGTGCCCTGTGTTACTTTGTTCACTGGTCTCCCCTATGAAAACAGAGGTTGGTGATGAATTGTGAATAATAGGAAAGAGACATGGACAACTGTCACCCAGTAGTTTCTCCTCTGTTCACACAGTACTGATAGGACAGGCCTGGGTGCCTGGTCAATATAATCGGTTGGAGTAATACCTATATACCTAATACACACAAATCTAAGTAAGGAATGGAATTTAGCTCAGCTGGTAGAGCACGGTGCTTGTAACGCCAGGGTAGTGGGTTTGATCCCCGGGACCACCCATACACAAAAATGTATGCACGCATGACTGTAAGTCGGTTTGGATAAAAGCGTCTGCTAAATGGCATATTATTATTATTATAAGAATATATACATATATGGACAAACAATGACAGAGCGGCATGGACTAAGATACAGTAGAATATTATAGAATAGAATACAGTATATACATATGAGATGAGTAGTGCAAGATATGTAAACATTATTAAAGTGACTAGTGTTCCATTTCTTAAAGTGGCCAGTGATTTCAATAGGCAGCAGCAGCCTCTAATGTGCTAGTGATGGCTATTTAACAGTCTGATGGCCTTGAGATAGAAGCTGTTTTTCATTCTCTCGGTCCCAGCTTTAATGCACCTGTACTGACCTCGCCTTCTGGATGATAGCGGGGTGTACAGGCAGTGGCTGTTAGGCCTACTGCTGATAGGTAGCTCTCTCTGCTCTCTCCCTCCCCTCTGTCTGTCCTTGATTGCAGGAGTGAAGTCTGGTGTGCGGGAGTCAGGGTTCCAGCTGCAGCTCATTCACCATATCACCTCAGCCTTTAAGACCCGGTCAAACTTACCACTCATCGTCAGATCATAGTCAAGACGACCATGTTAGTCTCGCTGCCGACTCAACCTGGTTATTTTTGCTCTTTGTGTTTTTGGTCTGTTCTATTTACTTTTCTCCTGTGCCACAGATATTTGGAACCTGACTCCTGCCTCCGCTTCACTCCTGCCACCACCATCCTGCTCTCCATTACCGGACCTCTCTTTTGGACTCACCACGGACACTAGGACATTACGGTACCACACCTGCCCTGATCTGGATCTGTTACCCTCCCTGTACCTGGACTTGCTCTTCCCATATATTTGGAAACCTGGACTTTGAACATTGTAAATAAACCTGTTAAAACTTCTCTGGCTTGGTGTACTTGTCTGCATTTGGGTTCTTATCCAGTTAAATCATAACAGTATGATCTGACCAACATGAACCCAGCAGACAGTAGCTCGGATACCACCCCAGAGTGCACTCAAATTTGGACTGCCATAGCCAATCAGGGCATTTTACTTGGCCAACATGATACCCTGTTTAAAACGATAGCTGAGGACAGTCAGGTGCTGCTTAATCAGGTTCAATTACTCTCCAATCAAGTATCTGCCCTTACTACCCCTTCAGCCCAGATCAGAGAGCCTTTTGTTCCTGCTCCAGAGCGCTATGACGGGAACATGGGAACCTGTGGCGATTTTTTGACTCAATGCTCGTTAGTGTTTGAACAACAGCCCCTCACCTACGCCTCAGAAAGAGCCCGTATTGCCTACCTTATCAACTCTACTAGCGGTTCCGCTCGTGCCTGGGGATCCTCGGTCTGGGAGAGTCAGTCGGACATTTGCAACGCTTACGTTGCCTTCACCACGGAGATGAGGAAGGTTTTTGACCACCCCGTACGAGGCAAGGAGGCTGCGAAACGGCTGTTTTCTCTTCGGCAGGGGGCTCGTAGTGTGGCGGAGATGGCAGTGGAGTTTCGGACTTTAGCAGCAGTGAGTGGTTGGAATGACGAGGCATTACAAGGAGTGTTCATCAATGCTTTGTCTGAGACCTTAAAAGATGAATTGGTGTCATATGATGAATCGCCTACGCTGGATAATCTTATTTCACTCACTATCAGGTTGGATAATCGGATTCGGGGAGCGCCGCCGGGAGAGGAGTGTTAGTTCCAAGCAACCTGTCTGTCATCAACAAACTCCTCCCTGCATCGTCCCTACGGAGAGAGCCGTGTCTTCCCGAGTCGATACGAGGAGCACTGAACCCGAAGCCATGGAGGTGGGTCGTGCACGGTTGTCCTCAGAGGAGCGTGCACGCCGTATTCAGGCTCGGGTCTGCCTGTATTGTGGAGAAGCTGGTCATTTCGTTCCTTCCTGCCCAGTTCGTCCGGGGAAAAGGGCCGGCTCATCATTAATGGGAGAAGTTTTGGTGAGCCGAGCAGCGGATTCTTCCTCTTCTCCCCGCATTCTGCTCCAGGCATCCCTCCAGTGGCAGTTCCAGAATTTCTCTGTTAGTGCGCTGATTGACTCTGGTGCCGACTGAAAGCTTTTTGGATAGAGAGTGGGCTCAACAAATGGATTTGGAGACTGTTCCTATGGACTGTCCGCTGCAGGCTAAGGGTCTAAATGGACAATTGTTGACCCGCATTACCCATCAGACTGTTCCTGTTTGTCTTAGAGTGTCGGGAAATCATCAGGAGAACATTCAATTCCATATTATCGACTGCCCACAGACTCCCCTGGTCCTTGGTATCCCCTGGCTCATAAAACACAATCCACACATTGATTGGGTGACAGGTAGCATTGTTTCATGGAGCACATTTTGTCATGTGAATTGTTTGTGTTCTGCTCAGACTCCTGCCAGTACTGTGCCTCAACCTCCACTGGAGTCCATGGATCTTTCTGCTGTTCCTGACGTGTATCATGACCTGGCATCCGTTTTCTGCAAACACAGAGCTACTTCTCTTCCTCCTCACCGGCCTTACGACTGCGCCATTGACCTCCAGCCAGGAGCCCCGCTCCCCAGCAGTCGCCTGTACAATCTCTCCCGGCCGGAGACGGAGGCTATGGAGAACTACATTCGGGACTCCTTGGCGGCAGGTATTATGCGTCCTTCCTCGTCACCTGTAGGAGCGGGATTCTTTTTTGTTGCTAAGAAGGATAAGACCCTCAGACCCTGTATTGATTACCGTGGACTTAACAACATCACCATTAAGAACAAGTATTCTCTGCCTTTGATTAATTCTGCTTTTCCCCTCCTTCATGGTGCTACCATCTTTACGAAACTGGATCTACGAAATGCGTATCACCTGGTGCGCATTCGTAAGGGTGATGAATGGAAGACTGCCTTCAACACACCCTTGGGACATTTTGAGTATCGGGTTATGCCTTTTGGGTTGTCTAATGCCCCTGCTGTTTTTCAGGCACTAGTCAATGATGTCCTTCGGGACATGTTGAATCGGTTTGTTTTTGTCTATCTGGATGATATCTTGATTTTCTCAGAGTCCTCCCAGGAACATGAACTGCATGTGCGCCAGGTGTTGCAAAGGTTGTTGGAGAACAAACTGTTTGTGAAGATGGAGAAATGTGAATTTCATGTGTCTGAGACCTCTTTTTTGGGTTACATCATAGCTCAGGGGGAGCTGCGGATGGACCCAGCTAAGATCTCTGCTGTCACGGACTGGCCAGCTCCCTCTACCCGCAAACAACTTCAACGATTCCTGGGGTTTGCGAACTTCTATAGGAGGTTCATCAAGGACTACAGCCGCATTGCGGCGCCACTCACCGCTCTCACCTCCATCTCACGACCGTTCGCTTGGAATGAAGGGGGCCGAATCAGCGTTCGAAGAACTGAAACATCGCTTCGCCTCGGCTCCCATTCTGATGCAGCCGGACCCCGACCGCCAGTTTGTCGTGGAGGTGGATGCATCCGACACTGGGGTAGGTGCAGTGTTGTCACAACGTTCTCCTGAAGATAACAAACTGCATCCCTGTGCTTTTCTCTCAAGGAAACTTTCTCAGGCAGAGAGGAATTATGATGTTGGAAATCGTGAACTGCTCGCCGTTAAGCTGGCTCTCGAGGAGTGGCGACATTGGTTGGAGGGGGCGGAACAACCCTTCATCGTTTGGACGGATCATAAGAATCTGGCTTACCTCCAGTCAGCGAAGCAGCTCAACCCCCGTCAAGCCAGGTGGGCACTATTTTTGGGAGATTCAATTTTTCTCTGTCTTACCGTCCTGGGTCACGCAACGTCAAGCCTGACGCCCTGTCTCGTGTTCATTCGGCTGTTGATACTGGTAGTAACCCTGAACCCATTTTGCCTCCTACCTGCAGTATTGCAGTCATCACATGTGACATCGAGGGGATTGTTAGACAGGCTCAACATCATCAAGCTGACCCTGGGAGGGGTCCTACTAACCGGATGTTTGTCCCTGAGTCTGCTCGCTCCCAGGTACTTCAGTGGGCTCACTCGTCTCCCCTTACCTGTCACCCTGGAGTTTCGCGGACCCTTGACTTTGTGCGACGGAAGTTCTGGTGGGCCACGATGGAGGCGGACACTCGAGCCTTCATTGCTGCTTGTACGGTATGTGCACGAAGTAAAAACTCCACCCAGGCCAGCGCTGGTCATCTACGACCTCTACCTATACCCAGCCGGCCCTGGTCGCATATCGCTATGGATTTTGTCACTGGACTTCCCCCCTCATCTGGTAAGACTGTCATTCTTACGGTGATTGATCGTTTTTCTAAGTTCGCTCATTTTTTTGGCCCTACCTAAACTGCCCACTGCCAGAGAGACGGCTGATATTTTGGTTGAACATGTGTTCCGCTCTCAAGGTCTACCCACGGATATTGTCTCTGACAGGGGTCCCCAGTTTGTCTCCCAGGTGTGGAAAGCTTTCTGTAAAGCTTTGGGCATTACATCCAGCCTGTCCTCTGGATATCACCCCCAGACCAACGGGCAAGCCGAGAGAGCGAACCAGGAGATGGAGACCGCACTTCGCTGTGTCACTGGGTCTAACCCTGGGTCATGGAGCTCCATGCTCCCCCTGGGTGGAATATGCTCATAACACCTTGACTAACGCTTCCTCTGGTTTGTCTCCTTTTCTGTGTGCTCTGGGCTATCAACCTCCCCTGTTCCCTTCCCAAGAGAGGGAACTTGCGGTACCCTCGGTGCAGTCCCACATGCGCCGCTGCTTCAAGGTCTGGAGGAAGGCCAGGGTAGCTCTGTCCCGAGCTTCGGCGTACATGCAGAGGCAAGCCAACCGTCACCGGTCCCAGGCTCCCGGTTACTCTCCTGGTCAAGAGGTATGGCTGAAGTCACGGGACCTTCCATTGAAGGTGGAGTCTAAGAAGATGGCGCCTCGTTTTATAGGACCGTTCAAGATACTGTCTATTGTTAACCCCTGCGCGGTTAAGCTACAGCTTCCTGCCTCCCTACGGGTTCATTCCACCTTTCATGTTTCCCAGATTAAGCCTGTGTCGGTTAGCCCTTTGTGCCCGCCCTCTCGTCCCCCTCCTCCACCCAAGATCGTGGGTGGGGGTCCGGTCTACACTGTCCGGCGACTTCTGGATGTTCGCCGCCGAGGTCGTGGTTTCCAGTACCTGGTGGATTGGGAGGGTTATGGTCCCGAGGAACGTTCCTGGGTGCCCAGGAGCTTCATTGTGGATCCTGATCTGGTCCGAGAGTTTCATAGGTTACATCCCGATAAACCCCGTCGGCCGCCAGGTGGCGTCCGTAGAGGGGGGTACTGTTAGGCCTACTGCTGATAGGTAGCTCTCTCTGCTCTCTCCCTCCCCTCTGTCTGTCCTTGATTGCAGGAGTGAAGTCTGGTGTGCGGGAGTCAGGGTTCCAGCTGCAGCTCATTCACCATATCACCTCAGCCTTTAAGACCGGTCAAACTTACCACTCATCGTCAGATCATAGTCAAGACGACCATGTTAGTCTCGCTGCCGACTCAACCTGGTTATTTTTGCTCTTTGTGTTTTTGGTCTGTTCTATTTACTTTTTCTCCTGTGCCACAGATATTTGGAACCTGACTCCTGCCTCCGCTTCACTCCTGCCACCACCATCCTGCTCTCCATTACCGGACCTCTCTTTTGGACTCACCACGGACACTAGGACATTACGGTACCACACCTGCCCTGATCTGGATCTGTTACCCTCCCTGTACCTGGACTTGCTCTTCCCATATATTTGGAAACCTGGACTTTGAACATTGTAAATAAACCTGTTAAAACTTCTCTGGCTTGGTGTACTTGTCTGCATTTGGGTTCTTATCCAGTTAAATCATAACAGTGGCTCGGGTGGTTGATGTCCTTGATTATCTTTTTGGCCTTCCTGTGACATTGGGTGCTGTAAGTGTCCTGGAGGGCGGGTAGTTTGCCCCTGGTAATGCGTTCGGCAGACCGCACCACCCTCTGGAGAGCCCTGCTTCTATATGCCATATCTTTCTGACTGTGTTCTTTCACAAAAGATCTCAACCTATAACCTATATACTTATTATGGACACAATATGCTTACATTATTAGTTATCTTGTTGTTATTAGCTGTTGTTAGTTGTTATTAGTCTCATCCTTCAACTCCATTCAACACCACCCATCTATCTCTTAACACCATCCATATTGGATTTTTATTTGCCATATATTTTTCAACTATACTGTGATGTTTTACAAAAATTCTGAACCTTTCTATTCTTATTGTTTCCACAGATTGTAAATTGAAAATAAACATTTTTGCTAAAAGCATTATTATAATAAATAATATGCCATTTAGCAGACGCTTTTATCCAACGCGACTTACAGTCATGCATGCAAACATTTTTGTGTATGGGTGGTCCCGGGGATCGAACCCACTACCTTGGCGTTACAAGCACCGTGCTCTACCAGCTGAGCTACAGAGGACCACATTATACTACTGATCGATTGACTATGACTTTTCAGATCACCCAGTAATGCTATCTGCAGGGTTAGCTCCAGGTAAATATTGCAATATTTTAGCCATTCCTGGAGCTGTGTCCAAAAACAAGCTACAAATGGACAGTACCAAAACAAGTGATCTAATGATTCTGCCTCTTCGCAGCAAAATCTTCAGAGCTGGGAAGATTGTATCCCCCATATAAATAACATTCTATTGGTAGCAAGAAGTTTTGAATCCGGCGTCGTTTTGCGTATCAGTTCATAAACACTATGCCATGGGATCTGTACGTCAAAAATCTCTTCCAAACTATTTTGCAATCTATATGGGACTGGTATACTTTTTTATTTATCACAGTTTTCTTTAACCAATTATGTTCTTTAATTACATTTACATTTTACATTTTAGTCATTTAGCAGACGCTCTTATCCAGAGCGACTTACAGGAGCAATTAGGGTTAAGTGCCTTGCTCAAGGGCACATTAACGTCATTTAGCAGACGCTCTTAGCCAGAGCGACTCACAAATTGGTGCGTTCACCCTATAGCCAGTGGGATAACCACTTTACAATTTGGGGGGTTAGAAGGAATACTTTATCCTATCCCAGGTATTCCTTAAAGAGGTGGGGTTTCAAATGTCTCCGGAAGGTGGTGAGTGACTCCGCTGTCCTGGCGTCGTGAGGGAGCTTGTTCCACCATTGGGGTGCCAGAGCAGCGAACAGTTTTGACTGGGCTGAGCGGGAGCTATGCTTCCGCAGAGGAAGGGAGCCAGCAGGCCAGAGGTGGATGAACGCAGTGCCCTCGTTTGGGTGTAGGGACTGATCAGAGCCTGAAGGTACAGAGGTGCCGTTCCCCTCACTGCTCCATAGGCAAGCACCATGGTCTTGTAGCGGATGCGAGCTTCAACTGGAAGCCAGTGGAGTGTGCGGAGGAGGGGGGTGACGTGAGAGAACTTGGGAAGGTTGAACACCAGACGGGCTGCGGCATTCTGGATGAGTTGTAGGGGTTTAATGGCACAGGCAGGGAGGCCAGCCAACAGCGAGTTGCAGTAGTCCAGACGGGAGATGACAAGTGCCTGGACCAGGACCTGCGCCGCTTTCTGTGTAAGGCAGGGTCGTACTCTGCGAATGTTGTAGAGCATGAACCTGCAGGAGCGGGTCACCGCCTTGATGTTGGCGGAGAACGACAGGGTGTTGTCCAGGGTCACGCCTAGGCTCTTCGCACTCTGGGAGGAGGACACAGCGGAGTTGTCAACCGTGATGGCGAGATCATGGAACGGGCAGTCCTTCCCCGGGAGGAAGAGCAGCTCCGTCTTGCCAGGGTTCAGCTTGAGGTGGTGATCCGTCATCCATACTGATATGTCTGCCAGACATGCAGAGATGCGATTCGCCACCTGGTTATCAGAAGGGGGAAAGGAGAAGATTAGTTGTGTATCGTCAGCGTAGCAATGATAGGAAAGGCCATGTGAGGATATGACAGAGCCAAGTGACTTGGTGTATAGGGAGAAAAGGAGAGGTCCTAGAACCGAGCCCTGGGGGACACCAGTGGTGAGAGCACGTGGTGCGGAGACAGCTTCCCGCCACGCCACTTGGTAGGAGCGACCGGTCAGGTAGGACGCAATCCAGGAGTGAGCCGCGCCGGAGATGCCCAGCTCGGAGAGGGTGGAGAGGAGGATCTGATGGTTCACAGTATCAAAGGCAGCAGACAGGTCTAGAAGGACAAGAGCAGAGGAGAGAGAGTTAGCTTTAGCAGTGCGGAGAGTCTCCGTGACACAGAGAAGAGCAGTCTCAGTTGAATGACCAGTCCTGAAACCTGATTGGTTTGGATCAAGAAGGTCATTCTGAGAGAGATAGCAAGAGAGTTGGCTAAAGACGGCACGCTCAATAGTTTTGGAAAGAAAAGAAAGAAGGGATACTGGTCTGTAGTTGTTGACATCAGTGGGGTCGAGTGTTGGTTTTTTGAGAAGGGGAGCAACTCTCGCTCTCTTGAAGACGGAAGGGACATGGCCAGCGGTCAAGGATGAGTTGATCAGCGAGGTGAGGTAGGGGAGAAGGTCACCGGAGATGGTCTGGAGAAGGGAGGAGGGGATGGGGTCAAGCGGGCAGGTTGTTGGGCGGCCTGCAGTCACAAGTCGCAGGATTTTATCTGGAGAGAGAGGGGAGAAAGAAGTCAAAGCATAGGGTAGGGCAGTGTGAGCAGGACCAGCAGTGTCATTAGACTTAACAAACGAGGATCGGATGTCGTCAACCTTCTTTTCAAAGTGGTTGACGAAGTCATCCACAGAGAGAGAGGAGGGGGGAGGATTCAGGAGGGAGGAAAATGTGGCAAAGAGCTTCCCTAGGGTTAGAGGCAGATGCTTGGAATTTAGAGTGGTAGAAGGTGGCCTTAGCAGCAGAAACAGATGAAGAAAATGTAGAGAGGAGGGAGTGAAAAGATGCCAGGTCGGCAGGGAGTTTAGTTTTCTTCCATTTCGCTCCGCTGCCCGGAGCTCTGTTCTGTGAGCTCGCAATGAGTCATCAAGCCACGGAGCTGGAGGGGGAGGACCGAGCCGGCCGGGAGGATAGGGGACACAGAGAGTCAAAGGATGCAGAAAGGGAGGAGAGGAGGGTTGAGGAGGCAGAATCAGGAGATTGGAGGGAGAAGGATTGAGCAGAGGGAAGAGATGATAGGATGGAAGAGGAGAGAGTAGTGGGGAGAGAGAGAGCGAAGGTTGCGGCGGCGCATTACCATCTGTGTAGGGGCAGAGTGAGTAGTGTGGGAGGAGAGTGAGAGAGAAAAGGAAACAAAGTAGTGGTCGGAGACATGGAGGGGAGTTGCAGTGAGATTAGTAGAGGAGCAGCATCTAGTGAAGATGAGGTCAAGCGTATTGCCTGCCTTGTGAGTAGGGGGGACGGTGAGAGGGTGAGGTCAAAAGAGGAGAGAAGTGGAAAGAAGGAGGCAGAGAGAAATGAGTCAAATGTGGACATAGGGAGGTTGAAATCCCCCAAAACTGTGAGGGGTGAGCCATCCTCAGGGAAGGAACTTATCAAGGCGTCAAGCTCATTGATGAACTCTCCAAGGGAACCTGGAGGGCGATAGATGACAAGGATATTAAGCTTAAATGGGTTAGTGACTGTGACAGCATGGAATTCAAATGAGGAGATAGACAGATGGGTTAGGGGGAAAAATTGAGAATGTCCACTTGGGAGAGATGAGGATTCCTGTACCACCACCCCTCTGACCAGATGCTCTCGGGGTATGCGAGAACACATGGTCAGACGAGGAGAGAGCAGTAGGAGTAGCAGTGTTTTCAGTGGTGATCCATGTTTCCGTCAGCGCCAGGAAGTCGAGGGACTGGAGGTTGGCATAGGCTGGGATGAAGTCAGCTTTGTTGGCAGCAGAACGGCAGTTCCAGAGGCTGCCTGCGACCTGGAACTCCACGTGGGTGGTGCGTGCAGGGACCACCAGGTTAGAGAGGCAGCAGCCACGCGGTGTGGTGCGTTTGTGTAGCCTGTGCAGAGAGGAGAGAACAGGGATAGGCAGAGGCATAGTTGACAGGCTGTAGCAAATGGCTACAAAAATGCAGAGGAGATCGGAATGAAATGGGCTAAGCATCTGGGAGCGGAGAGAGCAGGGCCTCCCTCACCAAAAACTTCTACCTCAGAAACTAAAATTGTTTCACTGAACCACCCGAACAAAAACTCTCCCAGCTTCCGCCTTTAGAAATCAGAATTGTTGTGAACCACAGCGGTTCAATGTTTAAGGAATAGACTCAACCCACTTTATTCAGCTAGCCAACTATGACACCATAGCCAACTAGCAAGCTAGCATCCAATAACAATAACACACCGTTTAGCACCAACACTTGGTCACAACAAACCACCAATAATGTGATAACACACTAAACAGATCATTCGTGTCTGTGTCAAGTTCCTTTCATGACGCAGCAATGATTAGACGTTGGCTAGCTAGGACAAGTATATTGTAGTTAGCTACTACAGTACAGCTAGCTGGTCATGTTGGGGAGCTAGCAATGGCCACTGTGTTGACTTTGTTTGAAGAACGGCTAGCTAGCTAGCTTCGTGCTACAGCCGGCACGGCCGAGGACACTGCCAAGACACAGTAACTACCCACAACAACCCACGAAGCCTAGCTATGACGCCGTAGCTAACTTGCAAGCTAGCATCCATTAACACACAATTTAGCATCAATACTTGGTTACAACAAACTGCCAAGAGTGTGTTAGCACACTAAACAGATAATTCAAGTCCGTGTCTAGTTCCTTTCATAACGCATAACGCAGCAAAAAATTAAACGTTGGCTATGACTACATTAACATTGGAAACAGCTCTCCAGCGTTGCTAATCGTTACCAGTAGCTACCCGCTAGCTAGCTAGCCTCGTGCTTCGATACTAACCTACAATTACCTACGGAAACCTACAATAACAACAATACTAACCTATAATAAATACAATACCTAACTACAGCTAACTACCTACCTACGATCTAATACATGGTTAAGCAAAAAAATTAAACGTTAAAAAAATTAATGCAAGGCCGACAGACAAGTTCCTTACTTTTTCCCCCTTCCACTTTCCTCTTCCATTTTTGCCGTAATGCTGCAATTATTTGGTTGTAATTTTGGGTAGAGCAGACATTTCCATATGTTTTTGTTAGCTGCATGTGTGACATAACTCCACCAGTCCTACCGATGATATCATTTATGAAGATTATACCTTTTTTAAAGATTTTGTAAAAGAACAACTTTTTTTATCAATTAGTATATTTGAGTTTAACCACAATATTTGTTGCATTGTTTGTTCTGTCGTTTCTGGAGGATTAAATTGAAATTACAACCAACTTTCTTTGACTTGTTTTAGAAATAGTGATATTTGGGAGATTATTTCCTTTTCAAATAACTGAAAGTGAGAGGTTGAAATCTGAATACAGGGAAAAAGGCCATTCTTGAACATTGGGTGAGACAATCTTACTAATTTGCTAGAGAAAAAGTACGGATTTAAGTATAACTTTTGTATGACGGAAGATTTTAGTGATAGGTCTAATGCTTTAATATTTAATAATTTCTGTCCTCCGAATTATATAAATTATATAAATAGGCCCGTTTAATTTTGTCTGGCTTGCCGTTCCAAATAAAATGGAATCTTTTTTTCTCATATAATAAAAAAAACTTTGCTAGGCGTAGGCAAGACCATAAGCAAATAGGTAAACTGGGATAATACTAAAGAGTTCATCAGGGTGAGTTTTCCACAAATTGACAAGTATTTACCTTTCCATGGTAGCAAGATCTTATCTATTTTTGCTAACTTTCTATTAAAATGTATTGGAGTGAGATCATTTATTTCATTTGGGATATGTATTCCGAGTATATCCACATCACCATCAGACCATTTTATTGGTAAACTACATGTTCATGTGTAAATTGTATTTTTTAGTGATTCAATACGTAATATAGTACATTTATCATAATTTGGTTGTAATCCTGAGATGTTAGAAAATGTATCTAGATCCTCTATGAGGCTGTGGAGGGATTCAAGTTGTGGATTTAAAAGAAAACATGAATCATCAGCGTACATTGACACCTTTGTTTTTAAGCCCTGGATTTCTAATCCCTTGATATTATTGTTGGATCTGATTTTAATAGCTAACATCTCAATGGCCATAATACGTAGATATGTAAATGTAATACATTTACGTCATTTAGCAGATGCTCTTATCCAGAGCAATTAGGGTTAAGTGCCTTGCTTAAGGGCACATCGACAGATTTTTCACCTAGTCGGCTCGGGGATTAGAACCAGCGACCTTTCGGTTACTGGCACAACGCTCTTACCCACTAAGCTACCTGCCGCCCCAGACCTTCTTCTTGAGTATCTGATAATCTACCATTTACATAGGAGTGGTTAAAACATGCTAATAACGGTCCTCTGAGTATATCAAAAAAGGTTTGGTATATCTCGACTGGTATGCCATCCAACCCTGGAGTTTTCCCGGACTTAAAGTATTTAATTGAATCCAGAAGGTCCTCCTCTGTAATTTCACATGAGTCTTTCTGTATGGCTGTTAATTTTACATTATCAATAGAAACAAAATCTCTACAATTAGCTTCAGTTAGAGGAGATGGAGGTGACTGAACCGAAAACATATGCTTAAAGTACTTTTTTTCCTCCTTAAAAATATCATGGGTGAATCATGGGTGACTCCATAATTTGTAACCAGTTTCAGTAAATTCTTTTTGGTAGCATTCCTACGTTGAAGATAAAAAAATAATTTGGTGAATTTTTCCACATATTCCATCCAGTTTGCTTTATATTTTATAATATATTACACTTGATCTTTCTTGAATACGTTTCTCCATTTCTTTTTGTTTTTCCTCTTCCTGATAAACTCAGTCACCGTTTCAGTGTATTCGTCAAAATTATTTTCGCAAGCTACTCGGAACATATCCCAGTCCGCGTGATCAAAACAATCTTGAAGCGTGGATTCCGATTGGTCAGACCAGCGTTGAATAGTCCTTAGCACGGGTACTTCCTGTTTGAGTTTCTGCCTATAGGAAGGGAGGAGCAAAATGGAGTCATGGTCAGATTTGCCGAAAGGAGGGTGGGGGAGGGCAGTTCGAATAACAATGGTTGAGGATTTTAGCTGCCCGAGTACAACAGTCGATATGTTGATAGAACTTCGGCAGCCTAGTCCTCAAATTTGCTTTGTTAAAATCCCCGGCTACAATAAATGCAGCCTCAGGATATGTGGTTTCCAGTTTGCATAAAGTCCATTGAAGTTCTTTGAGGGCCATCGTGGTATCGGCTTGAGGTGGGATATACACGGCCGTGACTATAACCGTAGAAAATTATCTTGGGAGATAACACGGTTGGCATTTGATTGTGAGGTCGGGTGAACAAAATAAAGCAATTCTAATATATGTATATATGTATATGTATATGTGTTTATATATACTGTATATCAGAAAAAGCCTCTTTATAATAAAGCGATTCTAATGTTTGCCATGTGGCATAGGCTACAGATGAGCAGGGAGGTTTTTAGGATTTCCACACATGGGATTTTGTTTTAGCAGGGTCCGGAAAAAATGTGCCTTTTAAAAATGCATTTGATGCAATTCTACATCATTTACATGACAGAACACATTTGCTGAATATTTTTTGATACCACACAAATGATTGGCTACTCTGACACTGACAAACTGAGATCAAACTGGTCTTGAATTCAAACAAACAATTGCCCAGGCCAATGAAGCTACACACTGATTGTACATGACGAAGAATTGCATCACAGATTGTAAATGGCAGAATTTTTCCGTACCCTGATAAAATAAAATAAAACACGTGTGGAGTATAGTATGTAGTGTATAGTAGCCTATTCATTGAACTACTGCAGTGCATGTCCTGTTCTTTCTATTCAGCTCTTCTGCTTGATTAATTAGCTTGTTGAATGTGCAACAGATCTTGATTATTATTTATCCACTAAAGTTGCAAGTGTTTGATTGTAGTCCCGTGTAGCTCAGTTGGTAGAGCATGGCGTTTGCAACGCCAGGGTTGTGGGTTTGTTTCCCACGGGGACCAGTATGAAAAAAAAAATGTATGCACTCACTAACTGTAAGTCGGTCTGGATAAGAGCGTCTGCTAAATGACTAAAATGTAAATGAAATCCTAAAAACCTCCCTGCTCATCTGTAGCCTATGCCACATGGCAAACATTAGAATCGCTTTATTATAAAGAGGCTTTTTCTGATATACAGTATATATAAACACATATACATATACATATATACATATATATATATTTATATATATATATATATATATATATATATATACACACACACACACTGTATATCATAGGCTGCAGTAGGCTACTAAATAACATTTCCAGTGGCACACTGACTCACTTAATGATGAAGATGAAGCCATAGGTTACTTAAGGTGATGGCCGATGCGCTTGTCGTGGCAATAGCCTATCTCAAGATGAATTACTTTAAAAAATAATGCTGCTATTAGCGAAAAATTGGGAGTTGTTGAGATTCATTTTTTTTCTATTGGTTCTAAAGACAGATTAGTATTTTCAGCGGTAGGCATTTGCTTTCCAAACTGCAGGTTTTTCCCACTATTGTATTTAGAAATCTGCAAAAGGCAAACCGACAGCCGCAACCAACCATAGAAATATTATCCATAGATGGCAGTTCCCATTCAAGTCAGGACTGGCATCCATTGCTAGTGTACCCATGAGTTTAACAGTCAAATCGCAACTGAAATGTTATCATCAAAAGAGAATAATCTGCACATTGCAGTATAATCTCCTACATGTGTAAATTGTGGGCACAGTGAGAGAAATTGATCATTGCTTTGTGATGTGCTTTCCACTGGTTAAAGCTTATCAAGGATCCAAGAGCACATTGATTCTCAGAGAGCTTTAAGATGAACCCCATTAAGATGCTGTTTACATGCTTGTGTGTGATGAGCGTGTGTTTTGAGTTTGTGTGTGTGTGTGTGTGTGTGTGTGTGTGAGTGTGCCGCATGCTTGCATCATGTGTAAGTCTAGAGAACAACATCTCCCGGGGAAGGACTGCCCGTACCATGATCTCGCCATCACGGTTGACAACTCCGCTGTGTCCTCCTCCCAGAGTGCGAAGAGCCTAGGCGTGACCCTGGACAACACCCTGTCGTTCTCCGCCAACATCAAGGCGGTGACCCGCTCCTGCAGGTTCATGCTCTACAACATTCGGAGAGTGCGACCCTGCCTTACACAGGAAGCGGCGCAGGTCCTGGTCCAGGCACTTGTCATCTCCCGTCTGGACTACTGCAACTCGCTGTTGGCTGGCCTCCCTGCCTGTGCCATTAAACCCCTACAACTCATCCAGAATGCCGCAGCCCGTCTGGTGTTCAACCTTCCCAAGTTCTCTCACGTCACCCCCCTCCTCCGCACACTCCACTGGCTTCCAGTTGAAGCTCGCATCCGCTACAAGACCATGGTGCTTGCCTATGGAGCAGTGAGGGGAACGGCACCTCTGTACCTTCAGGCTCTGATCAGTCCCTACACCCAAACGAGGGCATTGCGTTCATCCACCTCTGGCCTGCTGGCTCCCTTCCTCTGCGGAAGCATAGCTCCCGCTCAGCCCAGTCAAAACTGTTCGCTGCTCTGGCACCCCAATGGTGGAACAAGCTCCCTCACGACGCCAGGACAGCGGAGTCACTCACCACCTTCCGGAGACATTTGAAACCCCACCTCTTTAAGGAATACCTGGGATAGGATAAAGTATTCCTTCTAACCCCCAAATTGTAAAGTGGTTATCCCACTGGCTATAGGGTGAACGCACCAATTTGTGAGTCGCTCTGGCTAAGAGCGTCTGCTAAATGACGTTAATGTGCCCTTGAGCAAGGCACTTAACCCTAATTGCTCCTGTAAGTCGCTCTGGATAAGAGCGTCTGCTAAATGACTAAAATGTAAATGTAAATGTAAACATCTAAATTCGTACCTCGGTAGGCTGTACCAGAAGCTGCTTTGTTCTGCTGCACTCCTCTCTGCATGGGAATAGGAACACACACAGCAAACAGGGTGATGAGAGGCCGAGAATACCTCAGATGAATGGGAGATCATTAGTCTTGAGAGGCCTTGTCCTTTTCATTCACAGACACACAAACATTCTCTCTCACACACTCACATGCATGCACACTTCCCTACGGGCCTCATTTAGCTTTAGGAGGCTTGTTGAAGACTAGTGACAGAAATCCCCATAATGACAGTGAATAACAATAACTCTCCTGATTCTTTATGTGTGTGAGAGTAGGAACCACAAAGATGACACGGCAGGACAAAGGAGAGGAGTGCTGCTCAGATCACATTAACCAGATCACATTAACCAGATCACATTAACCAGATCACACTTTGTACAGTGTAATCATGTGTGGCCACAATAACACGCTGGCCTTAGTCATCCACAGCATTCACGGATTCCTTTTATACACCTTCTTCCCCAGATGTGACTTCATCAAACAGTATTACCATTATTTCCACTCATACTTACTCACTGATGCTCAAGGCTACTGTATGGTGGAGTTAAACTCGTCCCCACTCAACCACTTTTGGAACAGAAAAGGGCCCCAGAAGACATTAAATTGTTTTTTTCAGGAAGGACAATAGAGATGGAATAGAGAGACGGCACCATGCGTCCAGAGCGACTGCTGACATGTCCCATCATCATTATGTTACGTCACCTACCTCAGTGTGCTGCACCATGACATGTGACCGAGGGAAATGACTGTCTAGAATAAACTGGTGTGGGACCGGGTGCCGGAGGTGGAGGGCTATTCTAATCTCTTCCACTGTAAAGTGGAGTTAGATATGAACCATCACGTGTATGGCTGTTGCTCTTGGCTAAGGCCGGGGCCCTTTAAAGTATTTCTTTATGTAGTTATTACCTTTTCAGCAGGGGTGTCAAACCCAATTCCTGGAGGGCCATGTGTCGATTGGTTTTTGTTATTTCCTTTAAATGTGTGTCCAATTAAGACCTAGACTACCAGGTAATGGGAGTTCCTTACTAATCAGTGACCTTCATTTATAAAGTTAGCATAAGGGAGGAGCAAAAACCTGCAGACACTCAGCCCTTCAGGAATTTAGTTTGACACACTGCTCTTTAGTTTATTGAGAAGAGCCAGAGAAGCTGATAAGCAGAATAGGCTGGTTCCTGGATCACTCTGGTTCGTGCAGTTGTTGGTGAATGCTGATATTTGTTTTCCCTTACGTAAAACCCCCATTAATTTCACATGTGATCACGTGATCTTATGTGAAGTCAAAGTAATAACATGTGAAAACATGTAAAAGCAACTTGTGATAACATGAAACTACAAGTGAAAACATTTGAACACATAATCTCATGTGAAATAAATGTGACAACATGGGGATGCAAAATTTCCACATGTAATACCTTGACACATGTAAAACAGAAAATGCACATTTAATGTGTGAGAGTTAGATTTTCACATGTGAAAGTTTTTCACACATGAAAATGATATTCAGATGTGAGGTGAAAACATGTTATTCTCCTCAGATGTGAAGAGGTGGTGTTAACATGTGAACTCTAAATGTAATGTGAACATATGGTTTGACATGTGAACAACTGACCTCACGTGTCTCTTGTTTTCACGTTTTCACACTGCTCAACATGTGAAAACAGCGATTTCACATGTGAAAATTGATTTTTTTGGTAAGGGAAGTAATGAAATGGTATGGGGGGTTTAAGGTAAGTGGTATGCTGCCCCAGGGTGGTGGTGGGGTTATGGTATAGGCAGGCATAAGCTACGGACAACGAACACAATTGCAATTTATCAATGGCAATTTGAATGTACAAAGATACCGTGACGAGATCCTGAGGCCCATTGTTGTGCCATTCATCCGCAGCCATCACCTTATGTTTAAGCATGATAATGCACGGCCCCATGTCGCAAGGATCTGTACACAATTCCTGGAAGCTGAAAATGTCCCAGTTCTTCCATGGCCTGCATACTCACCAGACATGTCACCCATTGAGCATGTTTGGGATGCTCTGGATCAACGTGTACGACAGCTTGTTCCAGTTCCTGCCAATATCCAGCAACTTACGTACAGCCATTGAAGAGGAGTGGGACAACATTCCACAGGCCATATCAATAGCCTGATCATCTCTATGCGAAGGAGATGTGTCGCGCTGCAGGAGGAAAATGGTGGTCACACCAGATACTGACTGGTTTTATGATCCACGCCTCTATCTTTTTATTTAACGTATCTGTGACCAACAGATGCATATCTGTATTCCCAGTCATGTAAAATTCATAGATTAGAGCCTAATGAATTTATTTCAATTGACTGATTTCCTTATATGAATTGTAACTCAGTAAAATCCTTGAAATTGTTGCATGTTGCGTTTGTATTTTTGTTCAGTATACATGTTGTACAGACAGGCACGCGCATGTACACACACACACACACACACACACACACACACACACACACACACACACACACACACACACACACACACACACACACACACACACACACACACACCTCCAGCTGTTCTCCTTTGCCTGCTAGTTCAGGGGAATGAGAGAACAGCCTGTCCACTGCTGCTCTGTGCTTTTACAGGGGGAGATCTAGGCGTACTCTCCCATTATTCACCTTTTCCAGTGTAGAGTAGACACCGTTCTCCTTCCCTCCCTCCCAGACTTGGCTGTCTCTGTCTCTACCGAACGTACAGGGATAATGTTCTGGCCTTTTAAATTAAGCCCTGTGATATTCTTAACTGAAGGTCTGGTGATCCTACAGATATAGGATCTTAATTTGAGCCAGTTTGCTACAGCAGCAAAATAATCCTGCAGCAACAGGAAATGTGAATTATTATGTGGATTATAATTAATGGATATTTTTGTAGGGGTGGATACATTCGTTATGGCAAATTTCAAAGTGGAAAAAACACAAATACATTACACGTTTGCATTTCCTGCTGTGTAGGAAAGTTCTCAGTAACAAAATAGCGATCAAATAAAGATCATACATCTGTAGCTGAAACTGAGCTTATGAAAGCAGCCCGGGAACCTTTGACATCTGGCTCTGTGTTGACTTTACTGTTTTTCTCCAGATCACATTCACATTACTTTCAGGTGTTTGATTAAACTGACCTGGATTGGATTCATCCCTGAATCTTCTTGTTTAGTGCTTTTAGTCCTTCTATAGAATATAATACAAGTCTGCAAAGGGAATAGTGGCGTAAAAACAGGATTGAATGATTCATGTTTGTTTTCAATAGGAAAAGCTATGTATTAAGTATGTTTGTGCTTTTTAGGGTTTGTGAATAAATTTCACACACTAATTATGAGAAAGACAAGCATTCTGGGATAATGGAACAAAGGAATATAGAATAGAATAGAACTATAGATTTTCTGGACTGACTTTTTAAAGACTTTTGTAAGAAACCGGTTTTCCAAAACGCAACATCCAACTCTAAATAATAATTCAAGTACTTCAAGTTTCCTGCGATGTTTCAGTTATTATTCAAACTAACCCAGTGACACAGTGACACAGTAAGACTATTTTGGTTTAAGTTGTGTTCTCCTCTTTTTCTCATGACCCTCTGATGTTGTCTGAAGGCGGTAGAACAGATACATTTAGAACAATGTTTACTTAGGAAGGTACTGCACGTTGGTGTGATAAACGGATTAGGGAACGTAAAAGAGCTGCCTCTTTCTCTGTCACACACACACATACACACATACACACAATACACACATGCACCCACACACATTCATGCAAGGAAACAGGCACACACAAATATATTAATGCAAGCACAAACACACAAATCAAATCAAATCAAATCAAATGTTATTGGTCACATACACATATTTAGCAGATGTTATTGCGGGTGTAGCGAAATGCTTGTGTTCCTAGCATCAACAGTGCAGTAGTATCTAAAAATTCACAACAATAAACAAATCTAAAATTAAAAGAATGGAATTAAGAAATATATAAATATCAGGACGAGCAATGTCGGAGTGGCATTGAATAAATACAGTAGAATAGAATACATTATATACAGTGGCTTGCAAAAGTATTCACCCCCCTTGGCATTTTTCCTATTTTGTTGCCTTACAACCTGGAATTAAAATAGCTTTTTGGGGGGGTTGTATCATTTGATTTACACAACATGCCTACCACTTTGAAGATGCAAAATATTTTTGGGGTGAAAAAAACAAGAAATAAGAAAAAAAAAACTGAAAACTTGAACATGCATAACTTTTCACCCCCCCAAAGTCAATACTTTGTAGAGCCACCTTTTGCAGCAATTACAGCTGCAAGTCTCTTGGGGTATGTCTCTATAAGCTTGGCACTTCTAGCCACTGGCATTTTTCAAGGCAAAACTGCTCCATCTCCTTCAAGTTGGATGGGATCCGCTGGTGTACAGCAATCTTTAAGTCATACCACAGATTCTCAATTGGATAGAGGTCTGGGCTTTGACTAGGCCATTCCATGACATTTAAATGTTTCCCCTTAAACCACTCGAGTGTTGCTTTAGCAGTATGCTTAGGGTCATTGTCCTGCTGGAAGGTGAACCTCCGTCCCAGTCTCAAATCTCTGGAAGACTGAAACAGAGAGAATTTCCCTGTATTTAGTGCCATCCATCATTCCTTCAATTCTGACCAGTTTCCCAGTCCCTGCCGATGAAAAACATCCCCACAGCATGATGCTGCCACCACCATGCTTCACTGTGGGGATGGTGTTCTCAGGGTGATGAGAGGTGTTGGGTTTGCGCCAGACATAGTGTTTTCCTTGATGGCCAAAAAGCCTGACCAGACCACCTTCTTCCATATGTTTGGGGAGTCTCCCACATGGCTTTTGGAGAACACCAAACGTGTTTGCTTATTTTTTTCTTTAAGCTATACATTTTTTCTGGCCACTCTTCCGTAAAGCCCAGCTCTGTGGAGTGTACAGCTTAAAGTGGTCCTGTGGACAGATACTCCAATCTCTGCTGTGGAGCTTTGCAGCTCCTTCAGGGTTATGTTTGGTCTCTTTGTTGCCTCTCTGATTAATGCCCTCCTTGCCTGGTCCGTAAGTTTTGGTGGGCGGCCCTCTCTTGGCAGGTTTGTTGTGGTGCCATATTCTTTCCATTTTTTAATAATGGATTTAATGGTGCTCCGTGGGATGTTCAATGTTTCTGATATTTTTTTATAACCCAACCCTGATCTGTACTTCTCCACAACTTTGTCCCTGGCCTGTTTGGAGAGCTCCTTGGTCTTCATGGTGCCTCTTGCTTGGTGGTGCCCCTTGATTAGTGGTGTTGCAGACACTGGGGCCTTTCTGAACAGGTGTATATATACTGAGATCACGTGACAGATCATGTGACACTTAGATTGCACACAGGTGGACTTTATTTAACTAATTATGTGACATCTGAAGGTAATTGCTTGCACCAGATCTTATTTAGGGGCTTCATAGCAAAGGGGGTGAATACATATGCACGCACCACTTTTCCGTTATTTATTTTTTTGAATTTTTTGAAACAAGTAATTTTTTTCATTTCACTTCACCGATTTGGACAATTTTGTGTTTGTCCATTACACGAAATCCAAAATCCATTTAAATTACAGGTTGTAATGCAACAAAATAGGAAAAACATCAAGGGGGATAAATACTTTTGTAAGGCACTGTAGATATGAGATGAATAAAGCAGTATGTAAACATTATTAAAGTGACTAGTGTTCCATTATTAAAGTGGCCAGTGATTACATGTCTATGTACACTGCTCAAAAAAATAAAGGGAACACTTAAATAACATAATTTAACTCCAAGTCAATCACACTTCTTTGAAATCAAACTGTCCACTTAGGAAGCAACACTGATTGACAATACATTTCACATGCTGTTGTGCAAATGGAATAGACAACTGGTGGAAATTATAGGCAATTAGCAAGACACCCACAATAAAGGACTGGTTTTGCAGGTGGTGACCACAGACCACTTCTCAGTTCCTATGCTTCCTGGCTGATGTTTTGGTCACTTTTGAATGCTGGCGGTGCTTTCACTCTAGTGGTAGCATGAGACGGAGTCTACAACCCACACAAGTGGTTCAGGTAGTGCAGCTCATCCAGGATGGCACATCAATGCGAGCTGTGGCAAGAAGGTTTACTGTGTCTGTCAGCGTAGTGTCCAGAGCATGGAGGCGCTACCAGGAGACAGGCCAGTACATCAGGAGACGTGGAGGGGGCCGTAGGAGGGCAACAACCCAGCAGCAGGACTGCTACCTCCGCCTTTGTGCAAGGAGAAGCAGGAGGAGCACTGCCAGAGCCCTGCAAAATGACCTCCAGCAGGACACAAATGTGCATGTGTCTGCTCAAACGGTCAGAAACAGACTCCATGAGGGTGGTATGAGGGCCCGACGTCCACAGATGGGGGTTGTGCTTACAGCTCAACACCGTGCAGGACGTTTGGCATTTGCCAGAGAACACCAAGATTGGCAAATTTGCCACTGGCGCCCTGTGCTCTTCACAGATGAAAGCAGGTTCACACTGAGCACATGTGACAGACGTGACAGAGTCTGGAGACGCCATGGAGAACATTCTGCTGCCTGCAACATCCTCCAGCATGACCGGTTTGGCACATTGAAGGAAGACTGGCCCTGTAGAAATCCCTGCTAAAACTACTCTGCTGATAGAATGGGATAGTGGGATCATTGGTCCCACCGCTACCTAAAAATGAATGGGAGTGCCATGCAATGTTATTTTTATTTTCATTTTTTTAACAGTCAAATCACCTTTAAATAAAGTCAAAGCAAATTATCGATTTGATTTGACCATGACATTTTGAAAATTGCACAGTTGCCCCTATCACTCTCATTCATTTTTAGCTAGCGGTGGCTAAAGTTACCTGAAGTTTGTAGTGGCTGTTTCAAGAAAACCGAACCATGTATCACAGTTTCTCCTGGCCCATAGACTACTTTCAGGGTAAGGAACCATCTAATATTAGCTGTAAATACTGAACTTCCCCTTTAATTAAAAACAAATGTTTGTCCCATTTTAATGTCAGAGTCTGTGTGAATGCACTTGATGCTTGCTCCTTACCTCAGCTGCCCTTAATGCTAAAAGCAAAGACTTGTGCATGTCACGGTTTCGGCCGAGGCTGCCTCTCTTCCTTGCTCGGGCAGGCTTCGGCGTTCGTCGTCTCCGGAATACTAGCTGCCACCGTTGCATGTTTCTTTGTTCGTTTGCTTTTGTCTGATTGTTGTTACACCTGTTATCGTTTAGTGTAATTAGTGTCCTATAAGTTCTCGTTGTGTTTGTCTAGTGTTGTGTGTTATTGTTTTACTGTCGTGCCGGTAGGCTGTTATTCTACTGTTTGCTCGGTTGAGCTATTCCTCCATATTGTTTGGAGTGTTTTGTCGCACCTGTTAGTGCGCCCGTTATTTTCGCCTACGTGCGGAGTTTTCGCCTCAGGGCATTTATTCGTGATTGTTTTTGTGTGCATCTACTAAAGTCTGTTGGACTAACGTTCTGCGTCCTGCGCCTGATTCCACCACCACACCCACCTACATCTACCTTGACAGTGCATTGATTCATGTTATTTCAACATCAAACAAAAAAAGTATAAACAATACAAAACATAGACATACAAACGACTATATCATACAAAAATCACTACATCACATACCCAATAGCCCCCAGCCCTATCACCAGCACCCTTATCACTTTCTGCCATTTAGCCTCAAACTGCATGATTTTGTTTCCCTCTGTCGCCCACGTTCTTAAAATGTTTTGATAATAAAGCATTTGACCTTTACATTGTGTGAACGACGGAGGATTGGCTGGAGTTTTTGAGTATGCGTTTTTTAAAAGATAATTGATGAGAATAATTTTGTCTAACCCATCGGGTATCTCACTGCACCCTCATATGTCATGTCTTGAAATATACGGACAGACGAATTAAAAGGACATTTACATTGCAATACCTCTGACATCCATCTTTCCAACTCTGCCAATAACTTTGGAATTTTGTAACCTTCCCAGATGGCATGAATTATTGAGTCATTAGTAGTTTTACACTTCAGACATGACTCCGTCGTTGTGCTGTAGAATTTGTGAATTTTGTGTCTTGTATAATACATTTTATACATTAGTTATACTGGATTAAGCGTGCATTTTTGTTAACTGTAATCTCGTTAGTAATGCTCCAACATTCCCTCCATCTGTGAATTCTATGTTATCTAGATCTATGTTGGCCGGGTGTGGTTCCCAATCAGAGGCAGCTGTCGATCGTTGTCTCTGATTGGGGATCATACTTACGTAGCCATTTTGCCTACCTTTAGTTGTGGGATCTTGTTTCTGTATGTTTGGCTTGTTTGATGTTTAGCCTTTAGAACTTCACGTTACGTTGCTTTTGTTGTTTTGTCGGTGTTTATATAATAAACTAACATGTACGCATACCACGCTGCACCTTGGTCCAATCCTGTACTCAACGAACGTGACACATATGAATATCCTTTACTGACTCAAATAGGATTCCCTCAAGATTGCTCTGATTTTAAATCAAAGTTTTGTGATATAAAACTTTGAAGTTTGATGTATTTGAAAATATCTACCTTGGTCAACCCAAAATTGCTTTTTAAAGCTGTCATGGAAATAAGTGTATATCCTATTACCAAGTCATTTACGGTTTCTATGCCTTTAGTTTTCCATGTGGACCAATTTATCGATGAATTCTGAAAAGCTATCCAAGCATCGTTCCATAAGGTTCTGTTTCTAGGGAGTGATATTAGTTATTGTAAAATATGTTAAATTTTCTTCCATATCGTTATAATGTTCTTAACGATGAAGTTGTTAATGTTCTTAGCTTTATCCTTTGAAAATAGACATGTAAAATGATTCTGGGGATGAGCATGAAAATGTTAAACATGTACCCATTGTTCCTCTTTAGTGCATTTAACTATATGTTGCAAGTAAAAGCCTTGGGTAGCCATGGGTTATTTGCCCATATAAAGTATGTTATGACGGAGTATACTTTTTAAAGAATGTCTTCGGTGGGGTAATTGGTATTACTGAAGATAAATACAAAAACTTTGGCAGCCATGCCATTCTAAAGATGTTTATTCTACCTGTAAGATTTATGGGAAGATTATTCAATTTAATTAGTCTGCTTTAATTTAGTTGAGTAATGGAATAAAGTTATCTTTATATATTTGTTGTTTGTTGCCACTTATCCTAAGTATTTAATATTGTTTGTGGTCCACTTAAAGGACGGCTGTAGATCGTGAATTATTCCTTTCATTTTTCCTATTGCCATTATTATTATTTTTTTCCAAGTACATTTTATAACCTGATCTTTTTTTTGTATTCTGAAAATATTTTTAGCAAAAGGGGCATTACGTTTTCAATATTTGTCAGGTATATCAAGAGATCACCTGCAAATAAGTTTGGTTTATATTAATGTTTACCAATACTGATACCTGTTACGTTTGGGTCCTGTTTATTTATTTCTGCAAGTGGTTCAATTGACAGTGCAAACACGAGGGGGGGGAGGGGACATCCCTGTCTTGTGCCCCTTTCTAAATCAATTTCATCAGATAATGTATTATTTGTGTATATTTTGGCTTTAGGACATTTATACAATATTTTTATTACATTTATTATTTCATTGATTCATCTTATACAGTATGAAAATGAACTAACACAACCTAATTCTCCTCAGGGCATGTTAAATGTAGCCAGGTGGTAAAAGCACAAAGCTTTATTCATTTATATCCACTAGATGGCACTGTCTTTACTTTAAGAGAACAGTAAATAATGTATGCAAAGTGTTATGGGATTCCCGCCAGCACCATGTGTAGGAGTGAGAGCAAGCAATTGCATTGGAGAGCTGTTGTAATCCATCGTGGGTCCAACGTTACTTTAGATGGGTAAATAATACTCTTTATCTTACTCTCGTACCGAAATATATCATATTTTGCATAATCTGCAATGTATAAGAGTTTGTTTTGTAATATTTATGCCAGATGGTCATGTTAGCCTGTTGATACTTTCAGATTGACATGAGAATGTTAGCTTCTTGCTAGCTGAATGCCAGTGCTCTCAGAACCACGTTGTGGAGTTGGTAACATTATTTGAAATGTGGGTAATTACTAGATTTACATATTAGATTCATGCAAGCTTCAGTGTTTTGTATTTTGTTTCATTTTCAAAATGTAAACTTGTATTGTTGAAATGTCATTTCCCTCAGTGCTGCATGGGTGAGAAGAGAATCTGCTGTCCCATGTGGGGTTGGAGGGTATCACGTGGACAGTGTGTTTGGAACTATTCAAATTGTGTTTTATGACTAAATGTATTTTTTGTTATTCATGCAAGATGTCATTTTGTTGATGGACATTTTGTAGAAAGTCTATTACTGTGAACATTGTGGTCTTTGTATTTTCTTGGCAAAGCCACTACCATTTATGCATTTCACTTTGTACTTATTGTACTCAGATAGTTTTTATGCACTTTACTAACAGATTTATTTGATTTGATTGTGATTTAGCCTGAACTTTACTTTATGGTGACTTCACCTTACAGTGATTTCACTCCTACATTATCCTATATTACATTTAAGCTTCGACAGAATAAACAACCCCAAATTAGTTTTGTGTCCTGTGCTGGGTTTACTTTCGCCAGGCTACATAAAGAAGTTGAACTAACACAACCTAAGTCTCCTCTGGGCTTGTTAAAGAAGTTGAACTAACACAACCTAAGTCTCCTCTGGGCTTGTTAAAGAAGTTGAACTAACACAACCTAAGTCTCCTCTGGGCTTGTTAAAGAAGTTGAACTAACACAACCTAAGTCTCCTCCTGGCTTGTTAAAGAAGTTGAACTAACACAACCTATGTCTCCTCGGGGCATGTTATCGACCTGACCCAGCAGCTGTCTCCTATCGTTCCCGCCAGAGTTGTGGGTTTGATTCCCACGGGGGGCCAGTATGAAAAATGTATGCACTCACTAACTGTAAGTCGCTCTGGATAAGAGCGTCTGCTAAATGACTAAAATGTAAAATGTATGTAAATGTTCCCTATACACACAGGGTCAGGTGGGGTTGGTCAGCAGCCGGCTTTAAGTCAACAATCTCAGTATAGAATCAACACTAACTTTAACCTTCATCCATAAACCCTTAGAACCATATTTACTCAAAACACCATAAAAAGACATAGAAATACTACAGTATATTGATCCATTCAAAAATACTGTGTTGGCAAATGCTCCGTCCAGAAACAGCCACTAGGCCTCTACCTCTAGGTCCTAATCTACTATGGTAGTAGCTCCACATGTTCCTCTGATAAGCTACTGTAAGTGGAATATTAGCCATATCGTTTACAGCTATCCACTTTTCTCAGATCTAAACCACTGCCTCTGGGCTAGAGGCTAGGTGTTGTTTCTGGACAGTGCCAGAGAGTTCAGTGCTGTTTGATCTGTCCCCTTAGTTATATTTCATTACCGGAAACTAATCTTGCCAAGGAGACGAAAAGTAGCAATTTCATCTGCAATATATATATTTTTTCGAAACGCTAAGCTACAGTTGCAAACTCTGACTAACCTCATAATAATATGTGGCAAAAGTAGCTAGGCAGACGTAATTAACTGGTATTTTTAAGAAGAAGTATAACGATTGCGAGTGCTACTGTTGTCATAGATAGTAATTTATTCACTTAGCCAGAACTCACACGATGGAAACTTGTGATTTCAATTAGTACTGTAGAGAATTGCTCTCATCAGTCATCTATTTTTAGATTCAAGTTTAGTAGTTTGATTTTGTCAGCATCTCTGACGTACAGCTCTCAGCTGCAGAGAGTGGAGTGCAGAGAGTGCAATGTATTTGTTGTGGGATAAAAGGATGTTGGCATAGAGCTGAAAAAGTGTTTGGTTGATTTCTGCACCTAGCACCTGCAACATTTTGTATGCCCTAGTGAAGTATTGATATGATGAATATGTGTTCTATATCGGTCTCCCCAAAGTATTTTTCTATATGGGTTTATAGAAAGCTCACAACCTGCCTGTTTATTATTTCTGTCTGTCTGTCTCTCCATCTGTCTGAACTGCGTGTTTGTCTGTCTTGTGTATGATTCAGCATCGGTAATACCTCCCTGACTCCAATCCTCTAAGTCCCAAGTGTCTTGTGTACGATTCAGTATCTTTAATACCTTCCTGTCTCTATTCCTCTAAGTCGCAAGTGGTTAATTGGGAAGATTAGCCTCCAAGGTCCAAATCCTTGATGATGATGGAGTCAGTAAGTCACATTCTCCATGATATTAGCATACCCTGCTATGAACTAGAGAGAGGGTGAAGATATAGCAGTAAGGTCAAGTCTAGATCTAGCACAACGACCTGTTTCTTTGTTTGTACGTCACAGTGACCTGCTGACACACATTGACCTACTATTCTCCTTGTCGTCTGTGATGCACCACACAGATGCACAGAGAAGGTCAGACCCACATGTTATCTAATAAGAGTATGCTGAATCCATATTTAATTGTGTACTCTCTCTCATCTCCAATCACATTCTGTTCTCTCTCTTTCCCTCTCTCTCTCTCCCTCTCTCTCTCTCTCTCTCTCTCTCTCTCTCTCTCTCTCTCTCTCTCTCTCTCTCTCTCTCTCTCTCTCTCTCTCTCTCTCTCTCTCTCTCTCTCTCTCTCTCTCTCTCTCTCTCTCTCTCTCTCTCTCTCTCTCTCTCTCTCTCTCTCTCTCTCTCTCTCTTCACAAATATGCCAGGATCACGCACACTTAGTATTCATCTGGGTAAATACAGTAGACCCCAGCTGTTAATTAGCATCATGCCAGGCTAATGTCTCACAAAGCTATGGCCACAAGGGACAGGAGACGATTGCTGTAGGTAGTATATGGTGCCAGGGTTGTGGGTTCGTTTCCCACGGGGGGCCAGTATGAAAATGTATGCACTCACTAACTGTAAGTCGCTCTGGATAAGAGCGTCTGCTAAATGATTAAAATGTAAATGTAAATGTGTTCTAGCACTCTGGGATTTGTCCAAATCAATGTAACTGTTAGTTTAGCCAGCTCCAAGAATAGCGTTTCCGTTATTTTAGCTTGTCTGATTACAATTTCATTTCTCATTGAATGGGTTTATCAAAGCCCACTCATATTAATTGGGAGCAATGTGTGTTAGCACATCTTGTTCATAGTGCAATCGATGGAAAACAGCAAGGAACCTACTCTACACAATGTTCCCAATATTCCTAAACTGATGGGATTTAGGTAGTGCCAGCTAGGGCCCTTGTCTTGCTTAACCCACTCTCCTTCTCCTTCTCCGAACCCCCCCCTCTCTCTCTCTCTGTGTGTCTGTCTCCCTCTCTCTCTCTGTGGCTCTCTCTATCTCTGCATCTGTCTCCCTCTCGCTCTCTGTGTGGCTCTTTCTCAATTCAATTCAATTCAATTCAATTTGCTTTATTGGCATGACGAAACAATGTACATATTGCCAAAGCTTACTTTGGATATTTACACTATTAACATAATTAAAATAATAATAATCAATATTGTCAACAGGACAACAGTAACAATAATAACCAAGGGTCAAAATAACCATTGAACAATAACAATACAGAGGACATGTGCAAGTTGGTTGGTCTGTCAGACAACGTCCCTCATCTTATGGCAGGCAGCAATGTAGTGCGCTGCCAACCCACAGCTCTCTGTGTCCTTCGACAACAGGACGGGTAGCCTATCCTCATCAGAGAGGTCTTTGAAATCTTGAAAAATGGTTTCAAATTTGGGGAAATTATACTCTCTAATTGTTTTATATTTCTTTACATTTTGTCAGGAAATGTAGCTCTGTTTCAGGTTCTTCTGTGGTGCAGTGGTTGCACAGCCTTTTCTCTACAGGGAGCCAGGTTTTCCTGTGTCTACCCTTCTCAATGGCAAGGCTGTGCTCACTGAGCCTGTACTTTGTCAAGGTTTTTCTAAGGTTTTGATCAGTAACAATGGTCAAATAGTTTGCCACGGTGTACTGTCGATTTAGGGCCAGATAGCACTGTATTTTACTTTGTGCTTGTGCTTGTGTTTCCCAAGAATCAATGCAGTTTTGTTTTGACTGTGTTGTAATTTGGTTTATTCTGATTGATTGGATGTTCTGGTCCTGAGGCTTCAGTGTGTTAGTAGAACAGGTTTGTGAACTCAGCCCCAGGACCAGCTGGATAAGAGGACTCTTTTCTTTGCTCAGCTTCGGCTCTCTCTCTCTGTGTGTCTGTCGCCCTGTCTCTCTCTGTTTCTGTCTCTCTCTCTCTCTCTGTGTCGGTCTCCCTCTCTCTCTCTCTCTCTCTCAATTCAATTTCAATTTAAGGGCTTTATTGGCATGGGAAACGTGTGTTAACATTGCCAAAGCAAGTGAAGTAGATAGTAAACAAAAGTGAAATAAACAATAAATATTAACAGTAAACATTACACTCAGAAGTTTCAAAAGAATAAAGACATTTCAAATGTCATATTATGTATATATACAGTGTTGTAACAATGTGCAAAAAGTTAAAGTACAAATGGGAAAATAAATAAACATAAATATGGGTTGTATTTACAATGGTGTTTGTTCTTCACTGGTTGCCCTTTTCTTGTGGCAACAGGTCACAAATATTGCAGCTGTGATGGCACACTGTGGTTTTTCACCCAGTAGATAAGGGAGTTGATCAAAATTGGGTTTGTTTTCTAATTCTTTGTGGATCGCTGTAATCTGAGGGAAATATGTGTCTCTAATATGGTCATACATTTGGCAGGAGGTTAGGAAGTGCAGCTCAGTTTCCACCTCATTTTGTGGGCAGTGTGCACATAGCCTGTCTTCTCTTGAGAGCCAGGTCTGCCTACGGCGGCCTTTCTCAATAGCAAGGCTATGCTCACTGAGTCTGTACATAGTCAAAGCTTTCCTTAAGTTTGGGTCAGTCACAGTGGTCAGGTATTCTGCCACTGTGTACTCTCTGTTTAGGGCCAAATAGCATTCTAGTTTGCTCTGTTTTTTTGTTTGTTCTTTCCAATGTGTCAAGTAATTCTCTTTTTGTTTTCTCATGATTTGGTTGGGTCTAATTGTGTTGTTGTTGTTGTTGTTGTTGTTGTTGTTGTTGTTGTTGTTGTTGTTGTTGTTGTTGTTGTTGTTGTTGTTGTTGTTGTCCTGGGGCTGTGTGGGGTCT